>NC_134374.1:10187500-10375000 GCF_035582795.1 Mycteria americana | reverse complement strand
TTTAAATTCTTTCCATTTTATTTGCATGTTTCAAGGGTCTTAACATAATACATGGGCACATCTTTTTTCACTCTTTAGAAGGTTATTTTGACCAGTAAAGAAAACCAAATAGTTTCGAAATGCATTAGGAACATAAGCAAAAACCTTTTTCCAGAAACTGTTATTGGTACAAAATACTTTTTTTTTTTTTAAATATATAAACAGCTTGAGTCCTAAACTTAACCAGATGGAAACGTGCCTACAAAGAGTTGGATCTAATTCAGAAGAGACTGACAGCCAACAGATGAGCCAATTTAGACTATCCTATGCCAAAAATGGTCAATCATGTTATCTTATGTGTGACTCTACTCTGGCAGATGCCAACTCCATCCAAACAACTTCAAGCATCTTTTTGGAAGACAGGATTATTTTACACACACTTAAAAAAATCATAATAATGCTTGATTTTGCTGGAAACATTCCACTTAGTTTCAGCATTTTCACAAGAGATTTTTATTAACTTATTTTAAGGATAAATCTTTTTTTATAGCCTCCTAACAGAATAAATGCTTTCCAATCCAACAAAGACTGATTAAAAAAATACTAAAGTGTAGTTCAGTGACAGTCCCCAATTTATTTAAATATTAATAAAAGGAAAACTTTACACCTGTGCAAACCAATTTAGCTTCTTTCTTAAGACAAAATGTTTACTCTCAAAAACACAAAGAAACACGACAGTAAGTAGAGAGTAAACCTACTTCCCGCATCCCTCATCATCTTCCCCAAAATTAAGACTAAAGTTAAAATTAAAGGACTTTTTTTTTTTTTTATGGTGAGTGATTGCAACCAAGGCTTTTTAATTTGCAATTCATAATCTCTCAGTGAATTTTTTTTTTTTTTTTTTTTTACTTTCCAGAAGACATATTGACAGATAATGCTGCTAATTTGCCTCAGACTGCACCGGGAAAGGACCTCCTCCTCTGTCTCCACCGTAACCTATCCGCTCTCCCTCCGGGAATATAGCCCTGCTATGCTTCCTTTTTTTCCTTCTTGCCCCTAATTTGAATAAGAACAGTCAAAAAGGGGAAAAAACACTTATTCAGTTATTAGTCCATCCTGACAGCACAGGACCATTCAATTCATTCTCCAATGCATCACATAACCTGTATTTAAGCCCCGAATCTGCTGTCAGCTTGGTCTCTGTTTCAACTCAGTCTGAATTTTAGCTTCACACGACAGCCCTCGGAGGTCACAGGTGATGAGATTTCTTTATCTGTTAGATTGAAAGCTGCAGAAACCAGTGTAAACACTTAGTAGATCATCATCTTTTCCAGGACACCTTGAAAGGCCACATTTAAAAAGATTAACATCTTCAAATGTATTGTTTCCAGACAGAATAATGCAAGCTTTTCTTCCAAAGAAGAGGGCAGCGGTTCTGCTAGCTAGCCTGTAGTTTGGGTATCTTCTTGACAATGCCACACAAAGTTGCAATTTCATTTTCCATTTGTATAGCAGGTAATTGCACTGCCTGTGTGAAGTAACCTTACCTCATATGGCATACGGGAGCCAGGCAATTATCTATAGGACTTACGGCAAGGTCTCAATTTCCAACCTTTTTATAGCGTCTTCTGTGATGACAGTCCCAAGATTTTGAGATCCACAGACATTAATCTAGACTGAAGTCTAGGCATTGGGAAGGTTTTAAGAGATCTTTCTTATAGGACAAACATATATTTTCAGTTGTGTGATCATTTTCTTACATTGCTCCTGCTTCTCTTGAAAAAGACAGCGTCAAGACGTGTGTGACCGGAGAGCCTGAACGCAGATGTGGACTTTGCACTTGAGGCAACTCTCTCAGAAAGGTTCAGTCACACTGAAAAGGTTCACGTACGCACTTCCCGGGCACACAACATTCCGTTTTCGGCTGATGAAAACACCAGGTAACCACACCCTGCTCACATCAAACTTTTCCCTAACTAGTCCGAGCTAGTTTGTAGATGATAGTGTTCTTGGACCTTGGCAGCACGCTGGGCTCCACTCTAGAACCATTCTAAGATGTTTCAGCCAGTCCTTACAGAGCCACAGTATTTTGACGCTTTCAGAAACAGGCCACCACATCAAACGGTGCAAAATGCTGCAGACCGATCCACAAAGATCACTTCCCAGTCTGCGCTGGGGAGCGGCTTCGAGGTGACTCACCGGTAGGACCAGGGATGCTCTGTCCCAATCTGACCCAAGGCTGGTGAGGTCTGGAGCCCTTGGAAAGGACCACAAAGTGCTGGAGCAGCTCTTGGAAAGAATGGCAAGTTAAATTCTATCACCTAGGTGGATTTGGGGTTTTTAAAGAATTAGTTCATTTCCTCTGTTTAAGGATAGCTAGGCAATGGGTAAAGAAAGATATTAGTCAGCCACAACCAGGCTGATCACGGCTTTTCTCCAGTTCCAGATAAACATCTGGCTGAATAGCAAGAGGCGGCTTAGACGGCGCCAAGGGCTTCCCTTCACGTATTTGTTACCACACTCATAGCTGTTGCCCACCTCTGTTGTGTGATCCCTGATTCAAAAGCTGTGTTGGCAACAGTTGGGTGATTCAGCAAGTACATTTTTTTCTATGGCCGTGTTCTTTTTTGCACCTACTTTAAAGAAGAGCACTGGCTGAATTTAGTTGGCTACGTTGCCACTACCTGGTAAACCAATGTTTTCTTCCATTTCTGTGCAGCCATTCTAACAGGTCTGAAAGCAGGGTCAGCGACAAGGACTTTAGGACAAGCGTGTATTAATACAAGTAGATGTTGCCTACAAAATACAACACAGAGGAAACTTTGTTCCACTGTGAGGAACCGTATGCTTCAGTCACAGGGCATAACAAACGAATCTAGCAAGGAATCTTTCCTTGTAGACAGACACAGCTCTTCTTGCTTGGTCACACGTGCATCTTGCACCTTCAAGGCCTTCTACGCTTAGATGCCATACATGCACTGGTGAGTTTACATCTCTTCTAACACTGCCCATTTCATTTTAAATTGTCGCTGAGTTGCTTTGAACCATAAAGGCATTTTAGTCTGTGTTCGCTCCCCATGCAGACAGCACTGGTCACGTCAAAGCACTCGGCAACAAGGACTTCATGAGGTTCCTCTCATCTACTCTTCTGTTCTCTACAAAGTTCATAGGCAAACTATTTTCACTTCATTATCTCCTGCAGTCAGAGAGAAATAATCTGTTGAGCAACTTCTTTTTAATCTGGCTCAACCATTAAGAATGCGTCGTGACCATTTATATCGAAATTCACCTGAAGGACAACATGGGTCCTTGAGGAAGACTTTTGGCTCCCATTTTGGAACACAAGCACGCCATTTCCATGCAATACCACTCGCATCTCACCACAGTCAATAGGGATAAAAACAAGCGTGTTTAACAGATGTCACAGTTTCCAGATTGTCGCAGCTTTCCAACGTTTCCTAGCTGATTGTTATTACAAGATTCCTGTAAGTCACCAGCAATGCAGCCCCTTACTCTGCTCGTCATCTTCTGACTGATGATGTGAGCTGTTAGACTGTAAACTCAAAGTTGTCAAATAGCTATAATTTGCAGATTTCGTAAAAGAGCTTAACGTTCCTTTGAGCAAAGTACTTCAGAGATCCATTCAGTGGAATTTGAGGTCCGTGAAAGTCTGTACAGTTTTCTAGTTAGAACAGGATCTCCGTAAGAGAGCGCAAGTGTCAGCAAAGCAGCTTTGGGCTAAATCACGGGCTGCCATTAGACATGAGCTTATATTCCCACTGAATGGATTTCCAGAGACTTTAATATCTGAGTCTAAAAACACAGCCATTTGTAGGATTTGCTTTCCTAGACACCTATTAGAATCACCTGGACATTTATTTGCTAGAACGTGACTACTTTCCCGTAGACTAAGTAACAGCTAGAAAGTTTTAGGCCTTAAATTAAAACAAAACCTGCAAAATAATCAACAGAAAACACTTTTTGTTGGCTTCTGAAGCCGATCACATATTGAAAAGGAGTTTTCTGTATTTCCCTTTTGTTTTCACTGGTGTTATTTGCATTTGAGTTGCTGTCAGTTACTCCTACGCTATTTATGTTAGCTAAGCTTTTCAGCATTGCAGTCCACCTTCAGCTGTTTCCTGTTCCTCCTTTTATTAACTGTGGTCTCCGTGTTTCTGTTTAGTCCATATATATGTACTCGGGGCTTGACGGTGTGGCACGATGGCTTTATCTGTATGAATTAGGAGTTGAGAGCGTTACGCACTCGTGAATTACATACACATCTCCTACGAGAAGATATCAAGTGTTTTAAACACACCGCTCGGTGCCTGTCGTACACAAGGCATGCATTACGCGCTGCTGTGCAGATAAAGACTTTCCAGAGTGGGGCTGAGAGCCGTTACATCGTGGAAGCGTCCAGCTAAGTCTGACAGAATTACGGGAACTAACGTACAAACCTATGACACAAAACGCACAAAGGAAGCCTAAGAAATCTTTAAGCAAGTTGCAGCCACTTCTTGGTACAAAACATTTTGTGACTTGAGAATCTAATACCTGATGGAAATTCCAGCCATCGATTTTGCTGGGAGCATAGCTCAGGCAACAGCAACCGCTTTTAAAAAAACCCCATCCTAACGTCCTGCATGCTGCTAGCACCTATGGGCAACCTCTTGTTTATGACAGCTAAATCTTGCCCACGCTGAGATTCAGGAGGTAAAATTTTAGCCGTGGAGTTCTACCTTGGGTGAAGGAGAGTTCCACCTTGGGTGAGAAGGAGAGTTCCTGCGGTCAGCCGGAGATTTGACATCAAAAACTCCAGGGGACTGACAAGAAAGCATAAGGCTAATGGGGACTGAGTTCAATTGCCTCCACGTATTACAGCGATAGAGCACCCAAACACATGTTTCAACAGACAGGTACGCTCTTTGCAGCAGCACTACGCAGAAATACAGGGTTCTGGTAAACACTCATTTCACTGGAAATGACATTCAAAATCATTCTTTCCACGCTGCGAGAATTGCGTGCGCGTACCACTCTCTGCAAAGCTCTCTCTGGCCATTTTGGAAGCACCGCTACGTAACACGATCACACACGGAGATGCTCCTGAAAATTAGATGCCTGTACAACCCGAATAATACATAAGCCACAGCGGACAAAAGGCAGCACCGAGCAGGCCGTTGTTCTCAGCTTCCTCATATTTCAGGCCACCCGCCCGCCCAAACTGGAAAAAGCAGGTGCTGTGGCAGAGCTCCCCAAGCAGCGTTTCATACAGCAAAGCTCGCCCCGCAAGACGGCCGCGCCGTGAGAGGTCCAGCGGCAGCGCAAGGTCCCGTCCCACTGAGGTCACCTGGGAAGGTCCTTTGAGAAGCTGCAATCCTCCACGGCGCGCGAGGGAAAAGCCCAGCCCTAAGACGGAAGCTGCCAATGCTCCTTCCAGTTTATAGACGGGAAATATTTTAGGGAGAATTACAGGAGAATTACAGCCCAGATACGGGGAGAGGGGAGGAAGAAGAGGCAACAGAGCAAAGGAAGGTAATGTTTAAGGAGAAGCGATCGGCTTGCATGCAAAGCTGCAAGGAAAACTCCTGCAAGCAGCCGCTGTTATGCGAGGCCAAGATGAGCATTCCAAGTTTGCAGTTAAGGGATTGAATTTAGAAAATCTTCCTTCCCCCACTAACCCAAGTTCACCTCTCAGAATTTCTCTTCCTCTGACATTTATATTTAAATACTGAAAAATATCATTAAAAAAAAGTCACTGCATTGTACAATTTAAGGTCATTAATTTATTTTTACCCTAGACACTTCAGAAACACTGTTTGCTCAGGCAAATGCCATTTTCAGTAACATCCATTATAGTCCCTCTCTGCTCTACACACATCACACACCACTAAACATTAATTGATTCCCTCCACACCCTCAAAGATAAACTTCAGGTGTTCCACAATACAATTTTTCAGGTTACTAATCTTTTCAAATTCCTCCCAGTCTCCACTTTAAGCAATTTTCAGATACATACGTGCACTTTATACATGCACAGAAGTCTGGATTCAACCACTAAAAAGTCTAAACTCTGCCAAAAACCTTCCTCTTGTTAAGGCTACAGGTGTTTGCGATGCCTGCTACCCAACCTGTGGGAGAGCTGCCCAAATACGCTAGACAGTCACCTACTTCGTACATCAGCTTCCCCGTGTCGGCGGTAGGATTTTAGTTGTCTTGCTTGACTTGCCAACATTTCGTAAGCTGCTCCTTAGAGCTTCCTTCCAGCAGAGACTATAGGACTGTCATAAAACTTGACCTGGTGCCTATTTTTCTGGCGAGGTCTTACGATCCCAGGTCCAAACATGCAAAACCCATTACCAGCATAATCCTTGTACCTAAGGATGAATCCTTGTACATGAAATAAACCGGCGTGAAGTTTGCACATGGCAGAAATAACAACTCCAGCCTAAATAAAAGTATTAACTCCAGCCTTGTGCTCTACCCATGTACCCTGCCAAAGCTCCTAGATTACTGGATCACACAAGTAACAGTATCAACACGCGACGTCACTCGTTACCTTTCACAAATTCTGCGAACGTTATTTTTCCCAGGAAACAGTCCCTAGTTTTAACTGTCAATAAGCTCAGTCCTTTATCTGTATTCTTCAAAATCCAGGAAGTTTTTCAAATCACTGAAGAGCTAAAGATCTGTACACCCCTGTGTGAAAATACTCGAACGTGTATTTCCATTTTTTAAAAGCTGCATAGCCCATTTCATAACTCATGCATCAACTGATCTTGAAACGTTCATTCCAAATTACAGACTGACCTTCACATTCCATTTTCTCTAGCGTAAAATGGAAACTTTCCATCTTTTCAACCTCCACTTTCCTGAATATTTGCCGGTGTATGCACAAGGCCAGTAAAATCTTCAGACGACCCTTGCAGAGCACTTTACAACGCATTCAAAGGCCACAACAAGCTGATACATCGTGGTTCGGCCTGTTTCTTCCTCTCCATAATGGAAGGGAAAAACTTCTCTCCTTCTCCCTCTCTCCTCTCCAGGATAAGGTTGATAGCTTTACAAGACACTTTTTAAGTTGGCGTGGCATAAAGGCTTTACTTGACTATTTTATAAAGGGCTACAAAGCATTGAAAACTGGAAATGCAATGTGGGGGAGCCGAGATGTCACATTAGTCTTCCAACTTTGGGGACGCTATTGTAAATTCTGCCCTAAAGACACGAGTAACAATGCATTTTTCCTCTTTTTTTTTTTTTTCAAATTAATAAATCCACTGTGGAACTCAGTACAACTGACACTTCTCACCTGAGAGAGATCCTGCGCCGAAACGCTAAGGTGACCGCGCTCACGGCTACACGGCAGCCGTAGGGAACTTGCACAGCAGCTCTGTGAATTCACAGATTTAATTAAGCACACAAACCATATTCCATCAGCCCTACTTTCACAAGTGCCCAGTGACTCAAAAGAAAGTTAATCATCATTTACTCTCGAGGGACGTGCCTTAAAGTCTATTTAGGAAGCTACCTTTAGCCTAGCGTGCGGCTTGCCGGTATAACCAGCAACACTTCACGTAAAGAGGATCGTAACGGGGCTGGCCAAGTGTCCATCTAGGCGAGCACTTTGTGATGGATACCATACACCAGTTTTTTGGCTCTTCTCCTAAGCATCCGCAGGACAATACACGGCAATACTTCCCCTCGTATGTATAGCAACATACAGCAATGCTTCTAGGCATTTGGGCAGCGCTTTAGCCAGGCCTCGGCTGGCCCTGTATAGAAGAGCGTTCCTTATTTTAAGTGCCGCCGCCGGGCTCTGGCAGCGTCGTGGTGGGAGAGAAGAGGGAGCTGGGGACTGGAACAACCTTAGCCTGCAGACCTTCCTCTGCAGGACTGATCTCTCAGGGTTCTGTTGGTTTTCCAGGCTGCGTAAAGCTCGTGTCTTTTCCCTGAGTTTAGTCACAACATCTGCAGAAACTCATCAAAAGTCACGTAACAGGAATTTAGAAGGTATTTTTCCAGGGCTAACCATTTAAGGGTTTTCTTAAAAAGAAATCGGATTTATACACTACAGTCAAGTAGCAGCTGAATTCTAGAATATCCGTTCTACAGGATGCTCAGCTATCTACAATTTACCTCCCTCACCATTTCATTAAGACGACAACTATACATCACAGTACTGCCACATCACTTTTTTAAAAATATAATTATTATTTTAGAAAAACGCCCCGGCTCCTTCCAAGAAACATGGCAAACGCTTCAGCACGCAGTTAAGAAAGGACCCAGTTGCCATCAAATCTCCCGTCCTGTGCGCAGGCCGAAACTATAAATTTCCAGCAGACGTCAGGACTAAAGGTAGGGCAGACTGTTTAGTTGCTCAACTAACCAAAATAAACATAATTGGAAATTTTTCACTGGGAAGCAGCAGATAATCGATAGAATACTAAATTGTCACTTCTGCAACCGTTGTTTGAACACAGATGGGATGTTAAATGAGCATGGTAACCTCAAAATGATTCCTAATTTATGTGAAGATTATAAAATGCTGGATTTGTAATTACTGTTTTCCTTGATGCACACATGCAACTCAAATTAGCACTTAATAGAAGTTATATGTACACATGAAGAAAAAAAACCCACAACATACTCCCATTATAGCTCTTTCCCCTCAAAAATTAATGACTTCTTTGTCAGTAAACATTTATGGAGTGCTCCTGCACTGTATCATTACAAGATTTAAAGATATAGCAAATGAACCTTTAGAAACCACAGCTGGAAGTTCATCCAGTCGTACTTGAAAAAACCCAGCCTGCTCCAGGATCTCACGTTCATTCATTCCAGACGTACAGCGCGCTTTGCGAGACCACGCAGAGCTCAGTGACTATTGCTTGGAGACAGAGTGACAGCAGGACCAGTGGCTATTGTAGCTCAGATCAACGTGGTGCCAGTGCATCAGAAGAGCTATCAAAATTACATGTAAATAAAAAAAAAACCATTTCCTGCTTTCTCATTTGATAATGAGAAACGAGTTACAGCTGCACAGAAAAGAAACCCAGTCAGTAATTAGACACAGTGTCATGTCAAGGGCTCAAGCAAATTCTTAACACACATCTATTGTTCACAAGTTAAGAGTTTACATTTTATAAAAAGACAGTATTTTAAAGAAACAGTCAAGCTTTTAACAAGAATTTTCATTCTCATCAGCGTGATGCATCTAACATGAGTGCTCTTCACAGGTTTTTGCAGCTCCATCCACTGAAAACCGAGGGGATGTGAAAGCGGGGTGGGAACAGAATTCAGGTGCGTTATATGAACTTACCTTCCTGATCCATCATCTGGCCTTTGGTTGCCTTACGCCAACCCACAGCCCCGTAAGTTGTTACCAGCTTCGCTGGCGTTACCGAGCACTGCAAACAATTGCTTCTCCTCAAAAGGCCAATTCAAAGCTTCCCCTTCCGCGTGGAAGAGCCACGCTCCCATAGCCGTTATTAAAATCACTGCTAGTCGCGTTCCGTACCAGTGACTGTTTCCTCTGGACATTGCTGCAAAGCTGCAAGAGCCATTTTGACAGGACACCCGTTTCTATTCACAAAGATAAATCCTTTATTTAGTAATAATTATCTATACACAGATGAACAACAGGACTCGGGGTAAGAAGTCTTCCAGCAGAATGTTTACACAATATGATCTTAAAACTAGCTTTTTTTTGTTCTTGAACATCTATCATCATACTGTACAATGTAAATTTTACATTTGCATTCTGAAAAGAATTTGAAAATAATTTAAGCCCTCAATGTTAAGAGATGTAGGTAACTACTAATCCATGTAACAGAACTGCTGAGAGTAAACTGAGGGATCATCTGCAAGTAGCAAATTATGAATTTCCATTTGTAAAAAGCAAAACAACCTCCCCACCAACCACTAGTTCAGTTTGCTAACTTGGAGGTTAGAATAGCCAAGATTTTGTGTGTTGTGTCTTCATATCCTGTGCCTAATAAGTTTTTACGTGGGAATTAAAATTAAATTCTGTAACTTCATAGTTAATAGATGACTATACACTGCAAGAAGCAGCCCCTTTTTAACGTCCATTTTTCACAAACACGTTTCCTTTAAAAACAGAGAATGAAAGGGGGAAAAAAAATTAAATGGCTTTTTCCACTCTAAAATTGCAGACAAAGACTTTATAATGATAGTAGATGACTTGAATTTTGAAAAACAAACAGCTAAAAGTCCAGAATCTGAAAAGCTGCTGTTTAAAAAAAGTGATGTTCCAGATTACAGAAGAGCAGAATTACCAAGATTCACAGAGGCTGTGAAAGAGCTCCAGAAGAAATCTGTTTTCTGTAAGAAACTGTAAGGCTTTTTAAGGAGATGCCATATATACTGTCTTAAGAGTCAGCACGCTACACGGAGAATCTCTCCAAAGCTGTGACCCTCCCATTCAGCGTTTTAAACGTCTGCTTCAAACGGTGACACTCTGGGGTCATAGTATATGCATAAAAATTAAAAATAAAATAAAACCAAAAAGAAGGAGAGCACAAGTTTGACTTTCCAGCAGCCAAGAGAATCAATCATCAAGTATTGCTACTGCTTCTCCGAGACGCCTGCTCACAAGCAAAACGTAACACTCGGCAGTTTGTTCTTGCATCTCTTTGACAGATTTGCGTGAGGCCGCGGCGGCAGAGGATCCTGCTCAGTTACAACTCTGCACCTACGCAATGACTTTTTCTGCTTTTATAGGAAGTTCTTCCCATTTAACTTGGGAAAGTAATGGGGGGAGAAAAACCTTTTTGCTCTCATTAGTAGAGATGCCTTTTTTTTTTTTTTCCTCCTCCTTTTCTCCATTTCTTGTGTGGAGCAGCTAAATTTACAACGGGCAAGTATATTTTTGTAACCCGTGTCTAAGAAGCAGATAGCCAAGCATGGAGAGCACTCACTCAAATAAAGCCACAAACAAGTCAGGAATGGTTATCTACCAACTCCATGACACAGCAAGTTTTCAGTCATCTCCAGAAACTCACTGCAATTCTTTAAAACAAATATTCTACAGTATGACTGGCCTCCTTTTTTGGGCAACGCCTTTGTTAAGAGTTCCCGTCATTCAGTTTGCTCGAAGTCAAAGCTGCAGCACATGGATTGGCATAAAAAATGATGGCAGAGATAGGTAATGACCTTACAGCTATATCAAACCCTTTACAGATTTAAACGAACATTGATCATTTCTGGTATTTACCAGCTGAAAACGGTCCTCGTTCCAAACCTATAATGCCCAAGACTCATAGAGTACTTGCAAAGTCCATCTCCAGTGATAAAATGCATCAACTTTGTATAGTCACTCGTTCATCTGAAAACTTCCCTTCACAAACACAATCAAATTTGGCATTAAAATGGCTTTTGGTTTCAGATATTTAAAAGATAACACTAGCTTCCGTGCTCTCGAGACAATTACCGGGATGGCTAAGCCCTGCAATACAGAAAACTGTTCCTTGAGAACAAACTTTTCCTCCACCTTTCAGACCAGTGACATTTCTAATACTTGTGCTAAAAGAAAAAAAAAAAATCTTCAGGATTGAAATATGACTATTTACAGCCTTTGCACATTTTCTGCTGCATGCAACAGCAGACAAATGATTTAATTCCAAAAACTAGCTCTTGGCAGGTGGGGAGGGACGACACATTGTTTGGTTTTTTTATTAGCCACGATACAGGAAAGGGAGATGCCTCATAAAAAGACTTTTTAATAAACCTTTGCTAACTGTTTCTGGCAGCTCAGAGATAACTGCACCTTTATAGTCAACCCTACTGCTGTCAGAGACTAAAAAAGGAGACAATTAGTGAAAATAAAAGGAAGATTGTAAGCTAGAAGAATTCTGAACTGCCACTACATTAACAAGGCTTCACTTTGCTTCTGCACTCCAAGGATGAAAATAAAAAGTCCTTGCATTTGATATACTTTAAAAATAATTTTTAACTGGAGATTGATGCCAGGTTGGGTTTTTTTCACCTATCATTTTAATAGAGAGAAAATGAGTGACTAGAAGAAAAGACAGCAAAGGTTTCACTCTAAGTTACTGTTCCTACATTTACTTTCAGGGGAGGGTATAACACAAAAAAAACCCTATTTGCAACTACATTTCCAGAAGCTTCAAAATCAGTGCTTTGCTAGTGCCCACACTGAGAAATCCTGCATCTGATTTACAAACGTAATTATATCAGTGTAATTATACTGGTACAATTCCCCAGGAAAAAAAAAAAAAAGTTATTTTTCAACATCCAAGAGAAAGATTTTTATTTCTAAATTCAACATGAAGAATTATACCAGAATAACTAGTGATAAATAGATGTGGTAAATCTGTCTGAAGAGGTAAGGCCTAAAAACACAATCCTGTTGGGGTGTTGACCCTGGTTGGACTCCAGGCGCCCACCAAGCCGCTCCATCACTCCCCTCCTCAGCAGGACAGGGGAGAGAAAATACAATGAAAGGCTCGTGGGTCGAGATAAGGACAGCGAGATCACTCAGCAATTACTGTCACGGGCAAAACAGGCTCGACTTGGGGAAATTAATTTAATTTATTGCCAATTAGAAGTCAGAGTAGGGTAATGAGAAAATAAAACCAAATCTTAAAAACACCTTCCCCGCACTCCTCCCTTCTTCCCGGGTTCAACTTTACTTCCAGTTTTCTCTACCTCCTCCCTCCTGAGCGGTGCAGGGGGATGGGGAATGGGGTTGCGATCAGTTCATCACGCGTTGTCTCTGCCGCTCCATCCTCCTCAGGGGAGGACTCCTCACACTCTTCCCCTGGTCCAGTGCGGGCTCTCCACAGGGTCACAGCCCCCTTCGGGCACATCCACCTGCTCCAGCGTGGGGTCCTCCACGGGCTGCAGGTGGCTATCTGCTCACCGTTAACCTCCACGGGCTGCAGGTGGACATCTGCTCACCGTTAACCTCCACGGGCTGCAGGTGGACATCTGCTCCACCATGGACCTCCATGGGCTGCAGGTGGACATCTGCTCCACCATGGACCTCCATGGGCTGCAGGTGGACATCTGCTCCACCATGGACCTCCATGGGCTGCAGGGGGACATCTGCTCCACCATGGACCTCCATGGGCTGCAGGGGGACATCTGCTCCACCATGGACCTCCATGGGCTGCAGGGGGACAGCCTGCCTCACCATGGTCTTCACCAGGGGCTGCAGGGGAATCTCTGCTCCGGCGCCTGGAGCACCTCCTCCCCCTCCTTCTTCCCTGACCTTGGTGTCTGCAGGGCTGTTCCTCTCACATATTCTCACTCCTCTCTCCGGCTGCTGTTCCGCTGAGATTTTTCTTCCCCCTTCTTAAATATGTTATCACAGAGACGCTACCACCATCGCTGATGGGCTCGGCCTTGGCCAGCGGCGGGTCCATCTTGGAGCTGGCTGGCATTGGCTCTATCGGACATGGGGGAAGCTTCTAGCAGCTTCTCCCAGAAGCCAGCCCTGAGCCCCCCCCCCACCCCCAACCTTGCCACGCAGACCCGATGCACCTGTAGTGTCCCGCAAATGGCACAGACTGAGGTTTCTTGACACTGAAGAAGTTTTGACTATTGAAACGAAGAGATTATTACAGCAATGTTTTCAACATTATCCAGGTCATTTTCTCATACATTAATGACATAATAGAAATTTATGAAAGTCTTTATTGAATCTTAATTGCTCCCTAAGACCATGACTGAAATAGAAAAAGTGACTGCATTCTGCTTTGACTACTACAGCAGGTGTTGAGGATACAGAATCCTCAACTCGGATTTTTCCATTTAAGGAAAACTTCCTATTCTTCCTATTTACATACAATGTTTTGTATGTTTTCCGTAAAGTCACACAATATTTTGTCAATTCCAGATTTTTGCCAGCCCTTAAAAATACTGTTAGTTTTCTTTTAGATACAGATACATTTCCTGATAGTCCAGTCCTGATAGTCATGATAGTGTTTTTGAAGGGTGAGATGGATAATTCCAATATTTAGTTTGTTACTAGAAGCCTCTACTGTTTTGTTGAGGGTTTTCTTATTCTTTACAAGGAAGAACATTTTTAAACCAGGACACCACTGAAGAATTTAAATTGCATCTTCCTCGATAGCAAATGAGTTCAAATTGGCCCAGTTACAATTAAAACATGATGTATTTATCAACCATTAATGATGAGAAATAATGTAAATCGAGGAAAAATCTGTTTACAATTTAATAATCCACCTCAAGCGACTACCAGGAGAATTTAGCGATGCCTAAAAATTGCCATAAATTACACTCTTAGTTGAGAATTGTAAAGTTTTTGAAAAAGCTCAGCTCTTGCAGATAACACTGAATATTAGAGATTTCTAAAGATGTAAAAATAGAACTCCTTTGGTTGAAATTACATCCCTCTGAGAAACTGTAAAACCCCAAAACTGCAAAACCCAGGAAGTTTTTGAATTCTGACTTAGAAACAAGAGCTGCATTTCATTGTAATCTTGTGCATTTTTAACCTGTTATAGAAGATTAATCCAGGATCGTACTTAGCATGAACAGTTTCCACAGCCTTTCACACTATTGATAATTTCTTCTTCTAGTTTCTTCCTCTCCTCCTCTTTGGACATCCGATTATTCCTCTCTTCCCAATTTGGATTGTTATGACTATTTAGTACTTTGCTGCTCTGTGTATGCCACATTTCGTAATAGAGATTGTTAGGACTTGCAAGGAGGTCCGCGTGTCTACCACGTTCCACAACTTTACCCTGCAAAAGAAGGGGAGTCAGTCAGTAATCAATATTACCAGATCTTCAGGAATATAAATGCTGCCAACATATGGGCCACAGTTTTACAGTATAGATTACAGCAATTATTAATGAGAAGGAGCTTGGGACAGCAATGGAAGACTGAATGTGGTGCACTGAATTGTGTGTTACACTGCAAGCTGAAAACAAGGAGCTGTGTTCTTCCCAGTCTTACATAAATGGGAACGTAGATGCCTCCTGTCTATCCGGCCAAAATTTAAAGCCCACCAACATGGAAAGTTTTACTATCTAAACTGGAAGAGCTATTTAGAGTAAATGTAGACCTCTATATGAGGAGCAAGATGTTAAACTACTAGTGCAAAAGTCACATGAATGTACCAAAACAAACACGTATTTTTCTTTGCTTGACAACACACACACACTTACACTAAGAAGCTGAAAGAAAAGAGCATACAGAGAAGGATTTGTAATAAGGAAAACACATTTAAAATCAAATCCTAAAAACAATTAGTGTAAATTGTGCTTTTAGATGGGTGCTCAGTAACTTGTGTCATTGCAATTGCTGTCATGAAAATCGAGTGAGCAGTTCAGTTCATCGGTGCTATTCTCAAGAGCAGAGATGATCTATTGACTATCATCGTGGAAACGGGAAGGAAGAGTTGGAGAGGAGAACTCAAATCCACAGACAGTGAAACAACACTACTCTTCAAAAAAACAGACTCATCTTTTTACTTTGAGATACACATTTACATTCACTGACTTCAAATTAAAATAACGTATTCATTCTCCAGCTATTCTTTCTTTTGGGAAAAGACAGCATTATACAGACAACTACATGGATTTTATATTAGTTCTAAATTCTGATCTACAATTAAATCTACCTCCTTGTGACAGCTGCTGATGAACACGCTGAGAAAAAAATTGGGTCTTGTCACTTCTATTACTAGTCGTGCTGGTGGAATCTGAACAAATATACACTTGACCAACACAACTGCAGAATTTATTTAAAAGCTTTAAGTGGTTAATTTAGAGAGTTCACCGTAGTAGAGACTAAGCTTTTGAATTACGGCCTTTTTTAAATAACTCAAACAATCATCAAAAATGTAACTTCTCTGTTCAGCTTCACAGCATTAAGATCAATATCATTAACACGATGTTTGTTTACTCACTCAAGAATTATTCTGATTTTACCTAGGCAAAGGCACTGAAACTGTGATGCCGTATTTCCACTGCTAAGCAAAACCAGTCACAATCACCTTGTCTCATCTCTGCTACTGAGCCTTATTTATCTGGTTGCTAACACAGTGCTCATCAATCAAGCTGGGATGACAAGAGGCAACTTTCTGCTGAGCAAACGTCAATGATGCCGCGTGAAGCAGTCGGGCACTAGAAGTGATGCACCACGCTGCCTTACTCATTCACAATCTTTATTACACTAACATCATTCATGAAAGTGAGCACTCTAGCTGTTTTACAGTTTTAGGTTGTGCTTTTATTTTTAATTTAACAGCTACACTATAACACAAAACAGACTCTTAGTAAGCTGTGAAAACTTGCATCGAAAACAAAAAGTCGCAGATTGCCTTATAACATGTTAAAAAACATTTGCAAGATGTTTTAACATGCAGTTACATAAAGGATACACCTTGGGAAATGATTTTTCAGCAAAAGCTGAAAAAACAAGCAGATCAAGAACAAAGAAAAACTCCACAGAGCAGTATGAGTGATTTATTCCACTACTTCATTTTGAGATTTATATGAAGCTGAGATTTGTATAGCAAAGATAGTCATGAATGTCACCATTTCCTAAGATTTTGTTCCAATTCCCTGTGAAATCATTTAACATACTGTAGGAATAATTTATTTTCTTATAGATATGCATATTTTAGTCACTAAATACACCTATAATCACAAGCATATAAATAGCAACTGAAAAAATGAATGCAGAGATAAATTTAACATCTATTATCAGCAGATTAGAGCACAGTATCTTCAGCATTATCTGTTAAAAGAGTAACTATGAAGTCATAAAAAGGACATTTGTTTATTTTAAACCTATAGCCAGATATGGGTAGTAGAGGAGAAAATGGACTTAGGGCAGACTGAATATGAGGTAACAGCTGAATAGTAATATTAGTAAATCAAATGTTGAAACTTTCCTTCCCCCCCCCTTATAAGAGAAGCATACAGAAAGGGAATAATCACACTTTTCTACAGGTACAATAGAGAATAGTGTTCGGATTTATAACATAATTAGATTGAACAATCCTACAACATTTTTATCTGCATGGAAACAGAACATGCTGTCCTCTCTCTTTCCATTGAAAGAAAAAAAAACAATGGATGTACGTGAAAAATAGACACTCACTGAGTAATGAGAATGAAGCATAAATTGGGGGAACACATTAGGAAACCTAATCTGACAGAAGCATGTAATAAATTAGATTAAAAACATGCAATATTAAGCCAGTCCCAAAGCATCAAGTGAAATTTGTCATAATCCATGTAAAGAACATGTAATTAAATGAACTATGCAAATGAAGTAAAAACACAACATACAAGAGAGTCACACATGCGAGTTTCTGCAACTGATAAACTGTTAGTTGCAAAGAAGAGAAATATGTAAAAAGCAAAGCTTGGGCTAGAATTTTCTAATATGGTTCATTTCCAAAGAAAGACCTTTCAGTAGCTTGGTGGAAATATAATATTTCAAAATGGACACACAGGCTCTCTAAAACAAACGCTGACATTATGTGAAAATTACACACCACGGGGTGATCACCTCACCTGATCCAGCACAATGATTTCATCTGCATCAACTACTGTTGACAACCTGTGAGCAATGAAAACCGATGTTCGGTGTTTCACTATGTCCCTCATGGCACTGAGAATATTCTGCAAGATTAAAACAGAGACAAACTCTTACACACTCCTAGGTGGCACGAAGAGAAATAAAATGCTGCCTGGAAATATGCAAATTACTGTAAATAAGTTTTGAGAAACATCTGCAGTACTGGTATAGCTTCACAATAAGAAACAGCTACAAGTATCTACAGAAGAAACAGAAGAATCCCAAGCATGAAATATCTGTGGCTCTGATAAAGTCCTCAAGCTGCAAAAAGACCTTTATTCATAGAATAATGCAGATATCCCAAGGGACAAAGGAAGAGAAGTGTTACTCGATTTCAGGAAAAACTTCCCCGTGCAGCCATGCTACAAAAGCAACATAAACAGCAGTAAAGGCACGTGAAAATAATAAATCACAATAATACTACTTTCCAATCAATGAAAGTTAAAGAAAAAAAAAATCCCTCTCAATATCACACCAATGTGGAACATAAAGTTAAAGCAATCCTGGGAATTATCTATCCATCCACCGCTTCCTTTGTGAGCAGTCTTCCACCTTCCCCAACTGCATTCAGATGAAAGCAGGACTAATGGGGAATTTGTGCCCTCACTACCATAAGTGAAGTGTCCACTTTATTCTCCTGAAAAATGCTTGCCTTTGTCAGAAAACATTTTGATTAGCAGACATACTTTTGTGGAAATGAGTCATTTTTATTTGCTGTCTTTAAAGTGCAGTTCTGCTGTGAAACTTTCAGCTTTGCTTATGATTCTTGCAATAAATACAGCAAAACAAAAGAGAGAAAGAATCCAAGTAGTGTTCTGTAGAATTGCATGTGTTATGAACATTTGTGGTCCAATGAGGAAGCTGTACTATATTTGAATGCTGTACTATATAGAAGTACAGTTTGTACTCCGATTCCTTTGTATCTGGAAAATGAAAGTAATTTAGTGATTACAGGTCAATAAATTCACTCAATAATCTGCGTAAGTGAACACAAACATAGCTCTAGTTCTAGTTTTTGATGACATTAGTTTGCTTAAACACAAAACTCTCAGCACCAGCAGTAATTTCACAAAGATGTAGTTATGAAGCCTGATGCAGTTACTGTGGTAGTGTCATGACATCTATGTCACAACGCTCTGATGCTTCACAGCCCTTCCTGTGAAATGAATACAAATTAATACCAGCAGTGCAGGTTACACGTACCTGATTCGCATCTCAGAAAGATGCTGCACAACAAACAAGAGGTTTTCTGTTCTGCATTACGTCACAATTATTTATAAGACATTTTTAATGAATGCTAGATATCTTCTAAACACCTTTCAAAGTGGATCGGAAAGCTTCACACTTCATGGCCATGTGAGGTATTTGCAACAGCTTCAAGAGATGAACATTTAATGGTGAATGGGACCTCAAGAGTGTAAAACAAAAAATATACCCAGAGACAGAGTTGATATTCTTCACTGTGTCTCAAGGTAGACAGAGACTCAGTATGTCTGCTCTGGCCTTTAGGAAAAGGGCTTAGCCATAGGATCTCTTAATAACAAGAACAACCAGAAAAACACATGATAGCAATCTGGCAAAAAGAACAGAATTCTTCCTTGAGAGGAAAAGAACAAGGAAAAAGCATCAGAATCAGACATCATTATACCACTTAAGTTTTATATATTTTTAATCCCAATTTACCTCTTCTGTAATTGAATCTAAAGATGATGTGGCTTCATCATAGAGAAAAATAAGTGGCTCCTTTAACATTGCTCTAGCAATTGCAACTCTTTGCTTTTCTCCTCCTGGGGGGAAGAGGAAAAAAAAAGGATGACGTTACAATCGTGATATTCTAAATTCAACACCAGACATGGCTCTTTTCGGGGTTGGTGGTTCTTTTTTTTCCTTTTTCTTTCTATTTTTAATATACATCATAGTTGCTACTGATAAAAGGTCTGTTACGTAAGATATCACACAAGTGCCTGCTCCCTGGTAAATCCAAAGTGATTCAAGATTGCTTATCCTTTTAGAAAAGGACAGAGAACTATTTTGTATATGCTACAAGGCAAGAGCAGGTAACTAACGACGATGTACAGTAACTCACTCTACACACCAGGGAGTATGGGCTCATTTACCCGGTCTAAGCTCTGCCCCGTCCAGTAACTTCGCGTACATACATCCTGTTTTCTCTCACAAATAAACAATGCTCTGTCCACGCCTGCTGTATTTGATTTCACGCATCTTGCACACACATTTTTTCTTTCAGGTCTCTCCTTGAAATTCATCTAACTTTCCACTCCATCATGGCCCAGATTTAAAGTGTCCATACCTAACAGCTTTAACCAGCAAATTTCATTAAAGAACACAATTAATACAGTACGGAAGAGCAGCTTCATTATGCAATCTACTGCCTGTTGGTTTCTGATGTAACCAAGTTTCGGACTAGTTTCCTTCCTTCACAATTCTTACAGCCAACATCTACCCAAGAATAACTTAGGAAAACTTTTCCAGACAGGAAAACAGGTGCATTTGAGAACTTAAAATCTGCTAAACATTTGGTATGCAATGCCAACATTTCACATTTGCACACTCGTCCTCCTTTGTTTTGTTCAAGACTTCAAAACATTCGATTTAATACCATTATATTCTTGTTAATGTTCCATTCCTATCAGGAGAGAACATGCTTTAATAAACCATTTAAAAGGCTGACAATAATGCTGCCGTTCAAATTTTAAACTGTCTTTGGCAGAACTCAGTAGCAATTAGAATTGTACAATTTACTCAGTCTATTTTAATGTACTCTCTCTCTCTCCTTTAAAGCATGTTCAAAACTCACAGCTTGACAATATACATGTTTGAAAGACATACTACAATAACAAAATCCAAGGTCTTTCCTTCCATTTGTAACATATCAACTTGTTTCATGTTCTTCCCCATTCATATTCAGGACAGCAGCATGTTAACCATTGCGTTCACCAAGTCAGGGTTTGGGCTGTTATAGCTCTGCCTATCACACATCGATTAGAAAACACTGAAATGGATTCTTCTTGAAAAAGCCAAAACTGCTTGTTTTTCATTATTTACTCTTGATGAATCGATCATTGAGACCAGTAAGAACTGCACTCAATGCTTACTTCACCATTTAAATTGATAAAGACTTTGTAATTAAGACTTCCTTATGCCTATTTTCGTACCACACGAGCAAGGAAAACCACGCTAGGGGGAGAACCTCAGATACTGAGGCTTGTTATCCACGTTACTGTACTGCCATTAGGGAGGTTTGTTTGTATTAAGGTTCTTGCCAATTATAAAAAAAATCCACCAGCTTTAAAGTATCAAGGCAGCACTTCTAACATACAGTTTTCCAATGTCAGTCCTCAAAGTAGTAAACTGTTCATTTACTGGAAGAAAGGAATCCATAATATACCAAATTTTTGCATACAGGGAGACTCCAGTTTACTTACAGTTTTTTTAAACTAATCATTTGCTGCACTCAACAGATTTAACTATTCACAGAACCAGGGCCCCAAATTAAGATCACAGCCTCTACTGGCCCCACACGTTACTACCACTGTTCACACATCCAGGACCCATGTTAATTGCCGTTGTGCCTTTCACTGCGACACCCACCGTGTCGGTGGTCCCAAAAACCTCGTTTTTGCCATCACGCATATAAAATGCCTGCATTTCAAAGAGAACCACTTAAATTCACAGAGCTTTCAGTCCCCGCACTTCTCCCACAAAATATTATTTTAAAAAGACAAAACAAGTCAGGACTTTGCGTTTTTCTTAGACTAGAAGTATTAAGAAGCCTCACTCAAAAAAATATTCAACAGATTCAGAAATGAATCTAATATATACCTTTATAACAATTTAGGGAGCCATTCTACTATTCAGAAAACTACAGAGATTCAAAGTAACATGCCATATTTTTACAGAGCTACTCAAGGAAGGAACTCAAAGATATGCATTTGACATCTCCAATCCATTAAGCAACTAAACCATTTCTGGCCATCACAACTCTCATTATCAGTGAAAAGACTGATCTAACAAAAGCACATGGGATACAGCGGACACGTTAGCTCCACATTCCAACCTAAAACCACAAACTAGCACCTGCAAGCAAAAGCACATAGAATCGAATTCCCTAAGAGCTGAGCACACAACTACATTTAAGATCAATTCAATGCGCAATTTGAGGAAGCCCGAGATGAGCGGACATCTCCAAGAGCATTAGCCTAAGACTCTTGTACCCTGACTGTAAATGTTACTGAAGCTTGTTTATTACTATTGTTTGCCAATACTCCTCTAATTTCTTGAAAATAAGAAACTGAAGCTGCTACCTCAATGGCAGATGCCTACTCTGAGCTCTTTTTCTATCACCTCAGAAATCCAGTGTCTTTCTCCTGGGGAGTATTTTACATACCCTTTTTTCTTTAAATACAAACAGAACAGGAGAACACCACACTTCCCTTCACAGTTCGCCATGTGAGACCAGGACTCCTGACTTCAGCAGCTGCACAGTAAGAAACACCGCGTATAGCTTGCTGTCTTTGCAACGGGCAACGTCTCTGCCTGAACATGCCGCATTCCTGCGCTCCTGCCTCTGGAACCCCACCAGCCCCACATCCCCTGAAGATCCATACATCTCAGTACCATTCTCAAGCAACCTCAGTACCCTGAAGTTTCCAAACTCACCGAGATAAGTTTTGCTCTCCTGTAGGACCATACCTCATTCCCAACCGAGCAGAGCAGTCTGCCCTCTGCAGCTCCATCCTACATGCAAATGAAAACAGCTGACCTGTTCTTTGGTCCACCAACAAATGGTGTCTTGTACGTGGAGTCAGAGTGGAAGAAAATTAAGCTCTGCCACGTGTGTTTAGAGTTTGCCAAACAGTAAGGCCTTGTGTTCAGGAGAAGTTGTTTAGAAAGACAGGTCCTACACGTTACCACAGTGATACGGCCTCTCCTCCGGCAGAGCAGTAGTTAAGTTGTGTATGTACTGCAGTTTTTCCACTACTGCTCTCTGCACGCAATTCAGCATTATGCTACCTACCTTTTCAAAATCCTTCCAAACATTTTCAATGACCTCACACTTATCTAAACACCTTTAAGACTGTATTAGAAAAAGATACCAAACCAGTATGAAAAACTGTGCCCTACCACTGCTCGTATTGGCTAGCAGTTTTAAGCTGAACTATAGTGTGTTTTGCTTTTTCAAAACAAGACAAAAGGAAATGGTTTTAATGAGCTTTGCAAATGAACCTTCTACTTCCTGTAATATCCACCAAGGAGGGGAACCAAACCCGCCAGTGAATTACATGGGGAAACCTCACGAAATGAGTATCCCATTTTACCTTGCATCAAGTATCTATCAAAAAAACCCCCCAAACTATAAGAGCTATAAGAAGATAAAGACTTATTTAAAATATAATAAAATAACCTAATAATGATATATCCTTCAACCAAAACAGTAATTTCATGTTTGTTTCATTCAATGCTCATTTAGTAAGCGTTACATTTATGTAATGGACATCATTATTAGCTGTCTCAATGAAATTTCAACGTAAGAGATTTGAGATTGAAAGCATTCCAGTGGAATCTAACTATTACCTAAAAAGTTATACTTAAAACTCCATATTTTTAAAATCCTATGTCCCCCCAATAAAAAAAAAAAAAAAAAAAAACCAACCAAAAAACCCAAACCAACAGAAAAAGGGCATGGGAAATGATTTAGACATTTCCCAGTTTCCATGTGATCCCTCATCTTACAGTGTAACTCTGCCACAGGAAGAATGTTTGCTTTCAAGCATCATCTTCCCTACGAACAAGTGTATGTAATTTTAATATTACAGACAGCTGTAGAGAAGGAGTAAAGTGAATTTTTTGTAAGAGTGGACCCGAAGAACATGCGTCTTTTCTAAGAGCATGCCTAGCAAAGCCTGTCTAATGCCATGATACGACCTTTCTAGTCTAGAACAGTTATGCTGTTTTATAGAGTGGTCTATGGAGGGACTTTGAGAACCTAAACTCATATACAGAGAAATATGGAAATACAGAAGGACTTTGAGAACCTAAACTCATGCTTTTCTTGTTTCAGTACCAAGGTTGTGTAATATAAATTCATAGCTTGCAAATACGCAGACATCATTTTCATGTTGTTTCTTACACAATTCATGGGTAAGAAACATGTAAGACATGAAGGCGCTTTCATTATGAACAGGGTCCAAAATGACCTCGCTGAACAATATATCCCATTGTCTAACTTACAGCAGCAAAAACAAAACACCACCTAACTTTCAGTTGTTACAAGTTTAGATTTAAGAACTCAAATTTGGAAGATCTATGCATATATATATATATATATATATGCGCCTATCACATCCTACATGCAAAGCACACATACATGAAGTTCCCAATTCTATTCACACGCATTCCACTACCCAAATAGATTACGAGAAAGATCATTTTTACTCAGGTGCATCTACATGCTTACCTATCAACTCATTTAACACTATTGCTGAAAATACATTCCTTTAAATATCTTGTAGACTACAGTTGCCTTAAACTACAGATCTTTGTAATAATATTTAGCCTTACAATTACATTATAATGTAAATAAGCTAAAAGCAAGTCTGACTGAGGAATAAACTATGCACTGAACTTTGAGGTAGCAAAAGGGGTACAAAGAACCTGTGTGCTTAAGAACCCACCTGAGAGCTTGAGTCCTCGTTCACCAACCTGAGTGTTGTAACCATTCGGCATTCGAAGAATAGCATCGTGGATTCCTGCCAACTTTGCTACTGCATACACCTCTTCTGGTGTTGCACCGATATTGCCATAGAGCAGATTGTAATAGATAGTATTATGGAAGAGAACAGCGTCCTACATTTATGGAAAGAATATTTTAAATGAGAAACCACGAACAATAGTTTAAAAACTGTCCCAAATCCATGAAAGAAATCAATACAGAACAGCTTATGTTTTTCTAGAAAGCCTGAAGGTAAAAGTATTTGGGGAAATGTCTTTTCCCAAAAATGGGATTAATATATATAAATATATATATTTAGGACACAAAATGTATGTCATGCATACTTTTACCACTTTGCTAACTCATTATGGGTGGTAATCAACTATAAAGCTAAATCATTTAAAGCTGGAGGCAGTTTCTCATGAAGAGGCTTAAACATTTCGGAAATTGGATCTATATGATGATGCACATAAAAACATAGTATTTCCTGGGAAGAAAAGAAAAGAAAAAAAGCAGCATGGTGACTTTCAAAGGAACTAGACAATATCACTGCATTAGGATTGGCCTTCATTAAACCACAGTGTCAGAATACTGAGAATTACTATTACGATGGACTATTCGGGGAGAATGAAACATGGTATACCTGAGGTACAACTCCTATTGCCTTTCTCAGACTTTCCAAACTGACATCTTGTATGTTCTGTCCAGCAACATAAATATTTCCTTTCTGAGGTTCATAGAAACGAAATAATAATCTCACAATTGTGCTTTTCCTGAAATTGAAAAGAATCAAAGCTAATGTTACATTCCTGGTTTGCCATTTACAATCTCCAAACAGAATTGATGTCACAAACAAAAATAATAAAAAGCAAAACACAAGAACAAACACATTTAAGAAACAAAATTCTGCATCATTGATTGGTGTATTTAGTCCATTTACCCACCCTGACCCACTACCTCCTACAATGGCCACTTTCTTTCCTGCAGGGACTTCGAAAGACACTCCAGCAAGGACTTTCTGCCCCTCAAGGTATTCAAAATGCACATTATCAAAGATGATGGCAGCAGTCTGTGGTGTGATCTGCAGGGATGGAGCCAGCTTTTTGTCCTATTAAAAAAAGAGTGCCACTTTATATGCTGCCCAGAAAGTATCTCAAGCAGTTCAACAAGCTGAACAGTCCATTTCCTAGCTCAGAAAAAGGCAAATAGACACTCCAGCTTGGATATGTTGAAAATAATTATAATCCGCCACATAAATGAAATTGGTTTGTTCTTCCTTTTCCCCAAAGAAGGTAAAAATTTCTGCTGTAAACGCTCTGCTTCCCAACTTCTTTTGCAGTAATAAATTCTGCATCATTAATTACAAATAAAAATTCAAGCACAAGGCATGAATACTTAAATAAAAAAAAAATCTCAATACAAACACAGCTTCCATGAAGCAACTTCTGCTGTGACTAAAAGGTTCTGCAAGAAAAAAGCAGCTGCTATTGCACTAACTGCACTTAAAGAGGAGGCAGAACAGCATCCTTACACAACATCTCTTTCTTGAATAGAAATTAAACCTGGAAGGTAACGAACAGGGTGAAATGGCGGCATTGCCAGAACACAGCCCTATTAAATACCCAGATACTTTAGGAAAATAAGCTACTACTTACTTTAATTTTGGTATCTACACTGAGAAGTGTAAACAAGGTATTCATATCTATAAGTGCTTGTCTTGTCTCTCTGTATACTGTTCCCAGGAAGTTTAGGGGAAGAGAAAGCTGGAACAGCAATCCATTCACCATTACTAGATCTCCAACAGAAAGGCTGCCTTAAGACAAAATGGATGTGAGAGAAGAAGGAGACTTGAAGGGTTGTCTTGTTAGGAAGCACCAAAAGATTTAAAAAAAAATAATCAAGTCAATCAAGTCTAGTTTCTTTTATCCCATTTCTAAAACCAGATGTTTAAATAGTAAACAAAACGCATTCCCAGAAGATCAGATTTTATATAGGAAGGTGCCTGAAACAAATGGCAACGTTTGTGTGGATTTCACTAATAGCACCTGGAAAATAAGATAAGCAGCATATCAGGAAATTCACGGAAAATGTCAGATTGTAAAGTTGTAAATTCCACAGAGAGAAACATAAAGGGGCCTAAATAAGTTAGAAGGAGAGTAACTAATATATGAAAGCAAGAACCAGGAAAGACAATCTTAAGTACAATTAGACAAATCCAAATGATAGAATTTGTCATGATCAAGAGAGAGGACTTTCACACTATATACAACAGAGCTGCTAAAACATATAGTGAGAACCTCTGGGCAGCTTAATATCAAATACGCTGATCAAGGGAAAACTCAGGATGACTCACTAGCTAAAGGTAAGTGCCAGGTCAGTTCAGCTGAAACAGGTCCAGAAAGATGATTTAAAGCCGTATTTCTACCATCCTGCTTCAAGGCTATTCTAAATTTTCTTAAGGACAGCCATAAACTGCACCTACTGACTTATCCATTCACAGTGTAACTCCTCCCTGTCCTGGCATCTCTTAAAAAGAGCAAAGCAGATGCAAGAAAGACAACATGATATAAAGGTCTACCCTTCAGACACATCTGGATGCTAACAGTGTTTAAAGCATCATTATTTTTACCCTAAAACCACCTCGCTTTAGCTGAGCCTCATCCCAATACTGCATTCATCTACTATATTTGAAGCTTGTACTGTGTCTTCCTAAACAAGCAGGCTTTACTTTATGCAGTAAATAGACAAATATAGATTAAAAACTCTAATATATGGAAACAATTCTTTTAATAATGTGCCCTTATTAATCTGACGAACATGAAGGACACTGTCACATGGGTATATACACATTGGGGAAAAGTTCTGAATCTTGCCAACATGGGAAGGAAGAAGGGCAAAAAGAAAGGACCTTTGTAGAAGGCCCACAGAAGTATTTGTATTTATAGAATTGTCTTTCACAATCCTTCAGCAGAAACTTCCCGAAGTTACATTTTCTTAGGATCTTTCTCCAACTGCTAAACTTTTAAACTGTTTCTAAGAAAATTGTACTAGTTACTGATATATATATATAGAAATTAATAACACTCCAAGAAGCAGAAATACCCCAACCTCCCAAGCAAAAACTCTCAAAATGAACTATCACATCAACCATAAGTTAATCAAAATTCACACTTCTATTATGGAGAAATTAAGGTAAAGGAGAGTCGTTTTTAGCTTATAGACAGATGAGTTACCTGCAATAATGCCCTGGCTAGCAAGCACCATGATGGCCGTTAAGCCAATGCTAAATATAGCACTCTGTCCAAAGTTCAGGAGAGCTAAGGTAGAGGTAGTCTTCAGGGAGGCATTTTCATATATCTTCAAGAATTCATCATACCGTTGGGCTTCATATTTTTCATTATTGAAATACTATGATATACACAAAAATAATAAATGTCACATTCTCCAACATTCTGGACTGTATATTTAACTAGTTCTAAAGTTCAGTACAAACATACTACATATGCACAGATACACACCTCTTCGACACTTCTAACAACTAAAGAGAAAAGAAGATAAAAGATTAGTGTGTGAAGACAAAACCCATGAGCAAACCCCAGCACGTTCTGCACTGGGAAAGGAGACACTATGGAGATCCCTACCATACTCATATTATACTAGTAACACTGGGTGTCTGTCTTTCAGAACTTCGACCCGATTAACATCAAAACCAAACACCAGCTGCCAGCAGATACTAAAAAGAAGAAAAAGTTACTGTCCTCTATGTACTAGACACTCCTGTTACTGTGATGATGGCAAATTCTCTAGAACAGTACTTCTTACACAATGTTTGCTTCTGGGTCCTTCTTCACAGCTAACTCCACTGCTTATCTTTCTAGTTCTAGCGCTCCAATTAAAAGAAGCATAAAATAAGCATGAGCCTGCACAATTTCACAGCTGTCCACAGGACTTTTTAATAGTAGCAGTAGAAGAACCAAGAGAGACCTGTTCTTTCATGCAAACATTGCAATGGAGTGCTACAAACCACAATAGGTAATGAAAACAGTACACATCGTCATTTGAGAAGACAGTGTGTTGCAGGCTGACATTCAGAAGACAATTTTGCAAACAAGTGAAGAGAAGCTTCTTCCAGACTCTAAGTTTACATTTTGCAGAAACTGATGGCCAAGGTGATTCAGTCATGAAAGAAACTTCTCACCCTTTTTTAGCAAATAGATTTTTTTCAAGCCCCACTAACAACTTTCATGCTACTCTGTCAATATCATGTAGTACTCTTCAAATTAATAATGCTTTAAAAATATGCTATTGCTCCAGATATGTAGCCCTATAAAAGACTAATCTTATGACTCGCTTTCCTTAGGCTGACAGAACTAAGACAAAGAGCCTAGTAGTAAAGATTGGTCTTACCTTCACAGTCTCATAATTGAGTAGTGAGTCAATTGCAGCATTACCCGCATCATTATCTGCTTTGTTCATTTCTATTCGAAACTTAGTCCTGTAAAATGAAGGCTTAATAAGTCAAGAGTTCAGGCTGAGGCAACATTAAGTACCCTGATGAATCCGAGGGCGTGCCTTACCTCCACTGTGTAATTCCTATTGTGAATGCTGCATAGGCTCCTAGCGTCCCCAGGGTTACTAAAGCAAACTCTGCACCACATTTGTAGTACTAGAATATTTAAAATAAAAGAAAAAAAAGTCATCATAATTTTCAGAACATCACTGTTGTCTCAAAATTATGATAGCTTAGCCTGAGACAAGAACTCTGAAGGTCCCTCCCAACACACTCTCTGCTCTGACCAGCTTAAGACTAAATACAGGTATAAACTCAAAAGGAAAGTAGCAAGGAGAAGGGTATAGATAAAAAGGTAGGAGGAGATAAGAGAGCTAGTGTATAACACAATACTGGAAAGTTATTTTTGCCATTATAAAACATAAATGTTGCTGATGTTTGTGCTGTTATCACAAGTAAGTATTTGTTTACATGCTTTTTGAGTGGATTTTGAAAGAAAGCTGAAGACTGCAGAAGAAGTAAATGGCCTTGCAAAACAATTTATGAAGCGTTTTCTCTACTTCAGGGTACATCGGAAGAGAAAAGCCGTAAGAAGAAAAATTAAAGCATCGTGGCATGTTGGCTGACAGCCAGCTTGATCTGCAACTTCCAAGGGTTATAAAATTCAACAGGGGGTTTAACTCATATTGTTACATTCAAATTTGATTAAGTCCTTCTAAAAAGAAGGGGAATAAACCAAACAAGATCCTTGCTTTTAGTTTACTCTAAGCTACATAATCAAGATTTAGATTTTAGCATATAAATACCCAAAGATCCTGATTTCAAAGACAGTAAGTGTGATTTATAACAGAAAAGTTTAAAATTGAGCTTATTAAGCTTAAAACCTGCAAGAAGGAGAAGCCTATTTTCCAAAAGATAATTTTCACTTTTAAGTTCTGGATAAGAAAAGACCACTATTCAGAAGAGAGCCAATAATCACTCCCTCCTCTATCCTTAACACACTAAGGCACAACACACTAAGGCACAACATTCCTGGACATTCATATTCTGCTACCTCAGTATTTACCCAGATATATTTGACACTTGTGTGCACAGTTTACTTTTCTGATTTCATTTTTTCAACAATTCTGAAGAAAAACATTAAAAACTATCCACATAAATACCACTGGCTACAGACAGGCGTTAAATGTGAAAATAATTGCAAATAAGCTGATTTAAACTAACTAATACTTGAAAATTATGGATTGCTCTCTCCTTTACAGCAGTTGCTTTCACAACCACCTTGTAAATTCTATTATTATTATTATTATTAATAATACTCAGTAGACTTTGGTAAAAAAAAACCCCAATGTATTATTCCTAAATGAGATGATTCCAACTCATGAATAAACAACACTTACCAGAATGCCACTGACTAGTGCCACTTCAAACATTGTAGGTCCCAGATTAAATACTAAAGCGCTAAGAACAAAACTGATGCCTCTTGTTCCTCTGTCGATGGTTTTTGACAGAGCTCCAGTTTGCCTACTTAGATGGAATGCCAAATCCAGGTTATGAAGGTGCAGAAAAACATTCTTCGCTATCCTTCTGATTGAATTTTGAGCTACTTTCCCAAATACTGCATTTCTAGCTTCATTAAATAACGCTGCCCCAGCTCTTGAGATACCATCTAAAAAAAGATGAAAAAAGTTTACAAAATGAAAATAATTGTATTTCCAACCTCCCTTCATGCATGAAATTACATTAGACTCATTCTTTATATAGTTTCAACACTTTTAGTTCAAAGGTAGTTTATACTTAATTGGTCCAAAACTTCATGCTATTTTGCATTTATAAACCACTGCGCACACATTTTAAATCTGTTTCTTTTGCAGCTGGTTAAAAGAAAGGGTAGGATTTATAATCAAGAATTGTTTCTATAAGCATTATTTCATTGTTTAATTGGAATACCAGAAGCAAGGTCACAGAACATTGGAAACAGACATCAACACCGAAGTAACTATGAAATAACCATCCTAGATGCTTAGCACAGTGCACAGGTCAGAAGCTCCGATATCCCACTCCCTTGCTGAAGAAAGTTAACACTTCTCAACAGATTTGGGAACACTGCTTACAGCCAACGAGAACAGCAGTTGCCACAGTTGCCACTGTATTTGGTGCATCACCGAGGTTGAGTATGTTTCCAGATACCTGGTTGAGGTTGTCTACTGCATATTTAAACATGAAGGGAACCAATATATTCATGGCCTAAAAGCACAAGAACACCAATTAGTCCATATGCATTAAAACACATATCTATGTAGCATGACTATTTTTTCTGAAATTGCTCTACTGTTATATTTAGTTCTTAACCACTTAGTGTGCGCGAGATGGCTCTCTTGATTTCAAGCACCACATTTTCCATACTATTAAGTCTTTTCTCCTGGGACTGCAGGGTTAGTTTGTCTCTCTCTCTGGCTCCTTTTCAATACCAGTTTCTATCCTAAACAAATTGTACACTGCAAAGGCACTTAAACTGAGGCCGAGCACTCAGTACAGCAATGGCAAGACTAGGAAATGAATCAAGCAGCAGACACTGCATGACGCACGCTCACAATGCTACTAAATTATGTCGCCATTACAGGTTGTTTGCTCTTTGTGATACTGGCAATATTCAGTATGAAGAACTACTACTACGAAAGAAAAAACTCACCCACATATTGCTAACACTGGGTCAACCGAGATTAATTAAACCAAAGCTCTAGTGAAGTAAAAGAAAAGAAGTTCACCTATCCTTTGTCTCTTCTGACTGTTAATACTGCCTTAATATTTAAATAATGCTTTCCATTTGCAACATCACTATAAACATTAACTTAGTGTCTACATTAAACCCAGCATTTGGCACAGCAGCACAAAGACTTCCCATACAGTCTATAAGACATTACAAATTACTTTAACAATATGGGCTTTCAAACAAAACACTGAAGTCATAGCCACAACCTAACATAGAGTGTGTCACTAGGTATTTTTGTAAGAGCACCAAAACCCCAATGCATCTCCTCTAACAGTGGTGTCTCCTCTACACGCGAAAAGACAGCTAGATATGTAAATAGGCCCACTTCAGGATTTTTTATTTGCACAATTGTAGCATGAGAAAATACTGAAAATCTTAAAGAAAACAAAATTAAGTCCTGTTAATGTTCCATTGTTACCTCACTCATTCGTACCAACAAGAAAAAAAATTTACTGTTAAACTTCATATAATAGAATTCATTAATTCAAACTGCTTCTAACTGAAGATTTGAAAATAAGGTATACAAGTTTTTTAGCAATTGAACAAGTATGTTAAGATCTACAATCTTACAATCACGACAGATGTTAAAATACTTTACAGTGAGCTGACTTTGCTTAACGTTGGGAGTTTTTTTCCAATATTTGGAGAAAAAATTGTCGGTAGATGACAAATCATTTTACATGAGAAGAAACAAAAAACCAAAACAGATTGACAAAGATATTTCAGCTCTCTCCACCAAATGTTTTGTATACCCATTTAGATCTCAATTGTACTTAAGGACGTCTGTCAGTCCTGAAAGCCCAGTGAAAAAACTGTAAATTAACTGGATAAAACCGGGTTTCAAGCAAAAAGAGTGGTAAAGTCTTTCATAACTTCAGTGCAAATTCAAGCTGGAAGACAGGCATTTAGCAATTGTAATAACTATCCCAGTACCAAATATTCCCAGTGTTACAAATCACTGCAAGTAGTGGAAGACACGTACTTCACCAAGAGGGGAAAGTGGCGTTTTGAAAACACTTCTTTTAACTATAGGATTAAAAAAATTAGCTTTAATCTGTTCTGTTTATGTTTTTTTAAACACTGTTTTAGGCAAAAGTTTTAAATGCAAATGAGGAAGGAATCCATTTTGTCCTCTTCACTCCTGTGTTTCCCCTATGAAATACACTAAGCAGGGGGGAAAAAAAAAAAAGGGAAGAAAAAAAAAAAAAGACAACTACCAAATTCTCAATACAACATAATCTAGACAACTCCTGAGAGGAGACAGATGAGATCTGAGAGCATCTAGGTGAGATTATTACTGGTTAGTTTGTGACTGAAAGAAGAAAACTGCTGAAAGATCAGGTCCTACTTCAAATACATTCTTCTGAAATTTATCCACTGCAAGCCTGAGAGTCTTTCAGCAACAGTTCCCCTTTTAATAGATCGGAATTGTGGAAATCTCCATTAGAAAAAAAGAGAGACCTGAGGTTAGCGTTATCTGCAGAAAGCCAACAAATACCATCAAAGCAGCAGTACACAATAACATCTGATAACTTCAATTATACACAGCAGATGAACAGGTTACTGCCATTACATGCTTAAACCTTAAGCATAAAGCCCCACAAAGAACTGAGGATGCATTAACAGAGATTCTGAATCTTTACAATACTGAATTCAAATCCCCGCTCCCTTCTCCAATATAATAAACCCCCCCTACTTTCCATTCAGAGTTGCTGAAACTCAATTTTGGGGTGGCATTTTGTTCTTAATAAAGACGAATATACTACCATGTGTGTTACAGTGATGACCAACATGACAAAGTGCAGGTTTTCCTGGGAGAGACTACTCAGTAGAAAATAAGAGTAATGTAATGCAGATTGTCTTGATTTGCTGCAGATTCTCCCAAATCCCTCTGCAGGGATTTTACTCTTCAGTAGACTATGCTACGCTACAGGTAGTTTAGAAATAGAACTACAGATATATTTTAAAGTCCATTTAAAGAAGAGATGTATTCTTTAAACTGCAGTTCTGCACTCGCAATTAATTTAACCGGTAACAGCCTACAATTTTGCAGAAATGTCTTATTTTACATCAATAAAATTCTACCCAATAGAGTTTTAAATGAAATTTAAAGCCTGGTCTCAGGTTATAGTTGTTCTGACTCCTGGAGGGTAAAGCTTGAATAAGAACAAGGCAGCATGGTATTGCATTTCATTAGCAATCAAGACAGTCTGCTTTCCAGTAATTTTTTTTTTTTAAAAAGTTAATCTTACAAAGTTGATAGCAAGAGAGATGAGAAGCCATTATTAGAAACAGGCCTTTCCTATTAAATTTGTTAAGCCAATGAGATCATGTTCACATTAATGGAAACAAAATTTCAGCCTTCTACATAAACTCACAGCTATCTCTTTAGCAGCCTAGATTTGCTGGCACAGAACAAAAAGCTTTAAGCACACCTCGGTACACTATGAAAAGCTGCCATGCAAAACAATTGTCTTATGCAATATATCTATATAGGTTTCCCTCCTCTTCCTAATGTCTGAAAGGTTGATAACTATTCCCATTACAAGACCCTTTTAATATAAATTTGTACATTTTCTATTTATAATTTTGAATTAATAGCTTATCCCTGCCTGAATTTATTGGAAAGCAAATACAGCACCCATGAAGTCATCCCAACTCAATTGCCCACATTTAACAGCACGTTATACTGTAATGCATCATTCTTAAATCAGTTCAAACTTTTTTTTTTTTATGACTGCACTGTTTTAAGCTGACAAAGCATCATGATCATCTGCATTCCCTTGTGGGACTACACTACTTTTAAGGCAAACAGTCTTATCTTTCATTTTGCTCTTCTCAGTATTTCTTGTTTAATAAAGATGATGAATTAGTGACAGGCTGAGCCCCAACAAGATAAAACTGGTCTACAGTGAACTCTTCTTTTGCCAATAATTCAATGAGAAATGTTGACATGAAGATGACTGAATTTATCTCCGGACCAATATAAACGTAGACAACCAACAACTCCATTGGTGGAAACAGAAACAGAAAACTCCATCCCTTACAGAGGTAAGACTACTAATGAAGCTACAAAATGTGGTCCAAAAGATGGAAGAAGCATCTGGCTTCATGCCATCTTTGAATTTAATGATGACCCGAAATGTACTTTTTCCAGTAAAAGAAAAAAAAAATTTAAAAATTTAAAAATACTTTTTCACCTGAAACTTCTCAAAAAGCTAACAGTTTCTAGAGGTTTATTGTAATTATCTAACTCCATCTGAGCCCACCAAAAGGGCTCAAACACCAAGATCATATGTACATACTTAACTGATCAGATAGATATCATTATCTTTGCACACAGACAAAATTCACAACACTTGTGTCTTGCCTCCTCAGCCAAACAACTTCTCCTGCAACTTACAGAAGTAGCAGTCAGTAGAAATGCAGATAGCCAGAAAGATTTCTCTGGCTCATGAATAACACATGCTTGGTCTGTGACCAAGAGGCCAAAAACCATCACCGGCTGACAGAGGTGACAAGTGATTTTGTCATATTCATGTGTTTAATCTAGCTTCTCAGAAGCCCGAGCACTTTTTCTTCTTGTGCCACAGAAGAAAAACGGAAGAAACGGAAAAGTAAAGAAGCATTTATTATACACACCCCAGCAGAGATGACAAAAAATGGGAGAGGGAATGAGGAAAAAGAAGAAACAGGTATGTCGAACCTGAGTAGGCTAATCAATGTGTCTGAAAACATAGATAATGCCTTGTGTACTCCTCTCACCTATCTTCCCATTGCATCTTTCAGATCACACACTTCTAGATAGGCTATAAATATTTAAGATAAAAATGTAAAGCATGTCATAATACAACAAATCTTCCAAGGAAAAGACGACCTTACTAGCCCTAGAGCAGACTCCATCCTGTCAGCTCCCACTCATAAAAAGTCACTTTGAAGGCTAACAATACTACTAGCGGTTATGAGTAGACAAAAAGAACCAAAAATCACAATAATTTGTTCAATGACTGGCAACTGGGCCCCACAAAAGGAGGCAAGACGGATTGTAACTGTACGCTCTTCAGTAGCTGCACACAAACTGGCTTTTGTTTTGAAATTGAATTTTACTCAACCGGAAGATTTAAAGAGACAAATTATTTCTCAAGCAGCAGGACAAGAAGGTATCATCTCCAGCTTTTCTGTGTTTTGTGGGTAAGTAAGCCCAATCAAACTGGGTGTGAACTCCTAATTTTTTTCCTGTGACTGAGGATGTCATGACCTACCTCTCCTCTGTGATTCTCCGGAGTTTTCTCAGAATAAAATGGAAGCCACCCTACAGCCTCTGTCTCAGAGAGTCACCATTTGGATCTTTTCTTTTAACTGGAAACTTAACTTTATAAAGACAGAGGTATAAAACCTCAGCAAACTCTTTTGTCAAACTCAGAAGAAATTGGCCCAAAGGCTTACAAAAGTATTTCTTATTGGGGAGGGTGACTAGTAGCAGGCACCATGATCATATAGTACTCCATGCAACACCCCTAAGAATGAGCAGCCTTTAGACAAAATCCATAATAAGGATGTAAATCCTTCAGACACAGACAAGTTCATAGCAAACAAAGAAATCGGGCCAAGACTGCAGCGAGGAGAAAGGTATGTTGGCATTCTTGTGCCAACACTACTATATAGGAAAGAAACTTTAACAAACTGCTTGTGTGGTCTATCAAGTACGTTGTAATTAACCTCACAAGCAATCAGAACAAAGGGCTCCCACATGGGATAATGAGGAAACTGCACAGGATTATACATGGTCCAGGCAAGCTACAGGTAAACTAATTTGTATTTAATTTTCTCTAGGACAAAGTGACCTTTAGTTTGCTCTGGAAGAAAAGCAGATGTTCAGGGCTTAAAAGATATGACAGACTTACTATAACTCTGTAACAAACTGTCGCATGTCAGTTATGCCACAATAACTACATGCATACGTAGCACGTGTAAAGTATGTAGCAATTTAAGAAAATTTACCCCACAAAGGAAGAGTGGACATAGCTCAGGTGATGAGTGGTAACTTTAAACTGCAGTTATTCAAAGATATTTAAGTTCTAACACAGCTTTATGACAGAAACAGAACAAAACAAAGAACATTAGCAAAGGATAGCTAGAAGACACCCATGAAATTTTTCACCCCAGCCAGTTATAATATATATTCTATAGAGAGCTTGCTGTGAGTTTTCCCAATGAAATCCTTGTTTGCCAAAACAAAACATTCTCACAAAACACTTCTGCTTTAACAGGCATCTCCTAAACCCTGGGCAAAGCTCAACAGGTTTTCTGCTCTGCTTCTGGGAATCTGCTCTGAACATCAGGGCTTCCAGCTGCCCTGTGCAGACTCTGAAGTAGAAAATTTAAGGTAACACTTAAGAGAGATCCAAACATCCAGTTACTTCCCCAAAGAGCAATTAAGTGTCTGATTTTCTGACAGGGGGAAACCTCTCTCTCCCAGTAGAAATACAATAGCTCTGTATTGCACCAAATACAGAGCTATTTGCAAGAGTCAGGCATTCTGGCCATCAATTTTGTTTTCATTACACCCCAGAAAGCCACTTAAAACATTAATAGATTTCCTAAAAGCAAGGTACAATGCTGCCACACGCAGGATTAGATTCTGGATTCACATTCTCCATCATATTCATATAACCCTACAAATTAGGAAGTGGGGGGAAGAGCAGAAGAGGAAAAGAAAAAAAAATACTTCAAACTTACTTCAAAATTGCCATCAGATTGTTATCCATATTACTAATAAGAGGCTTTAAAAAGAAACTGAGTTAGAAGAATTTTCATATCCATCTGGTAAAGGGGGTGTTCTTAAATATACATCACAAAACCTTAATGAACCAAGCATATAATCAGTTAAATATTATTATGAGGGCAAATGCACAGTATACAAGGCAAAATGCTCCTAGGATCTGCATTTTGAGCAGATAGTTTCCCAGTTTTTAAGTGTAATAGAAAGCATGGCCGTGTATTTTACACAAGGATACAAAAAGGGTGGAAGTTTTCTTGTGCAGACATGCCATATTCTGCATGTTGTCACCTGCATTATCAGCAACATCCTGAACAGCAGCCCAAACCAAAATATCTGCTGTAGCCAGTACCAGCTAGCACCTGATAGATTGCTCATGAGAAAGAGCTGTAGACCAAATGATTGGCCTTTCCTTTTCAGCTCAAATAAATGAGCACATTTCTCTTCCAAGTACCCTTCTTTTATCACCTACACAGCTGAAATTTGTTTCTTCTCTTTTCATAACATGGCAATGTTGCTGAATGCTAATAAGTTGCTAGTGCAACTAGCTTAAGTGCTAAAACTCATTGCTAAGTAGTACCTACTTTAGCTTATCCCAGCAAGATACTAGTATTAGCTTTATGTTTGGTACAAATTGCCATACTTAGAAGCAACCCAGTTGAGCCATATGTCTCAATGAAACCTACAAAATTTACTTCCAATATTTTGCAATCAAATTTTTTTTTTCAAAAACAAAAGATTTTTTGCACAAAGTTAACATTTGCTCTTCTGAACTATTTCTGCAAGGTTTGCACAAAATTTGAATTATATCCGCCATTAACCTGCAGAAAGCTTTTGCATGCCTATTTCTTTCTAAGAACGAATAAACACCAATTTTGTTGCAGGCGAGAGTATAAGAGACCCTTTCACACAATGAAGTAAAGGTAAGAGCAACCCGCCATTTTATAATCAAAAGACTACAAGAAAAATAATTTGAATGAAAGCATGGTTCAATATAAAAAAAAATTAGTTATACAGCTTCTTTCACATTAGGACACCAGAGAAGTCCCTGAAAGAATAGAAATTCCACTGCCATCTCACAGAGAAATATCAAGAAAAGAGTGGAGCTCAAATCCTCTTTTCCATAGCACAGCAAGAGTCATGAGTAGATACCACCATATTGCTCAAGTTCAGAGTTGAAAATGGGCACAGAGCCTTGAAGAAATCCTGTTTGACAGATACAGCACCACACAAGAGGAAAAGATCTGTAAGCAACCTTTAACTCACATTTCCCATAACTTCTGATGTAAATGATTAATCGGCAATGGAAAAACCTGGACTAAACTAATGTGAGCAATGGAAATAAAAATTCTGGTCATCATTATCATCATCATCTTCCCAACCACACACATGCATACACACCTCGTTAAAAAATCCAAGCTATTATTTCTAATACTAAATGCTCCTCACACAGGAAACAGACATCTTAAGATTGTAAAAGCCCTTAAATAGTAAAAAAGAACATTATTCCTTGTACGAACTCCAGATGAATAGTAACTACCACAATACAATGAAGTATCTGTTCTTACCTTTGCACTTGCTAAAAACCCCAGAGATATGACTACTCTGCCTCGCAGGTCTGGTCTGTCTTTGGGCCACACATACGACAACATTGCTCTGATAATCTTTTTGGCATCTATCTCCTTCAGCTATTGGAAAGAACAAACAAAGGCATAGCATTATAAAGAGACCCCAGGAAGCAAAATAACAGTACAAGTAAGAATGAATTTTATACATTTGGGTCACTTCCATATTTTAGTTGATAGGCAACAGACACTTCACATTTGAAACTAGGGCTGCATATTAAAATTTCAAGTTGTAAGTTTTTAGGTTTATATCCATGACACGCTGTTAAAACAGATGAATTGTTCTTCTTTTACACGTCCTCGAGAGTGCAAGTATAGCCAGCTGTAAATGGAATACAGAGAAAGCCACAGTTCACCATAGTTGAAATACTTCGCAGAACAAATAAACCGACCCTTCTTTTTTCTCTTCTCAAGATTCCTGTACAAAATGCAAGGGTTTGGTATTTCTTCTTTGGAAGCTGTTTTAACATAGCATAGAAACAACGGGAGGGAAAACGCAAAAAAAATTTAAAATTTTAAAAATTTAATGAAGTAACAAAAACCTAATGCAAGAAGGAAGTCGGAAAGGTCTACAATAAACCTAAGTAGTTTGGAGAACATTCAGTGAGTCACAATAGAATACAGCATTTAAAAAAAAAAATCACTAGCATTACAGCAACTCAAATGAATCTGAGACTGAACACTTATGTTGATACATAAATTGAACTGAATATAAATTTCAGCTCAGATGATTTGGTTGCATTACTACAAATTTAAGCATTTCTAACAATCACTTTCACAGTTTTTTGGTCATCTCATAACCTTTGCAGAGAAGTGAGAAATACTCTTATTCTGCCCATGTGTTTTAGGGCATGTTTTCAGGAACCCAAAGGGTAGTCCTTCGATGGGTGCCCAATGAAGTCATGACTACCAGCAAGAAAACTATTTTAGTGGCCTTAACTCATCTTCCAATGTCACCGCTTCATTTAACAGAATGGCGCCTGAAGTTGAGTAATCAGGCTTCATGAGGCAGAAGAGAAACATGGCCACACATTAGCTTAACTGATTATGTCAATTTTTAATTAATTCTTCAAATAGGTTCTCCTTCTCCAAACCTCAAATCTTGCTCTAAAGACTACCACAAATCAGTTAAGTCTACTTGAGAAATATTAGGGGGTTTGGTTTGGGGTTTTGGTTTGGGATTATTTTTTTTTTTTTACAGAAACACAGGTTATTTTACAGAAGGACAGATGTCTGTATCACCTACACTTGAGATATATTCCACTAAACTTCCAAGCTAAATATATTATCTGAAGCCTAAACCCTGCTACCCAATTGAGAATAACAGCACATGCAGTAACATACAGCACAAGTATCAACAACTTGTTTTTCTGTGTTGGCTACCCTGGGGTTAGCTTGAAAGACATGAAGGTTGGTTATCTAAAGCTGAAGGGAGGGCAGCAAGTAGCAGCTAATCTCTCCATTTCAGGCAATATTTTGTAGTCGGGGAGGAGGGAGGGACACGACAAAAAGTTAGTCCACACCTTTTGAAGATGACTTTTCATTACAGAAGTCAGTAGAAAGCAGGAGTTTTACAATATATTTTAATGTTTCCCTCACTAGATTGTGCACTCTAAATGCTCCCTCCTCGACTCTGAGGATAAAAGAAATTAGAATAGAAATTCTCGGTTAAGGTCCAGTGTGAATAAGCAAGAAAGGAGAGTTCTGTTAAAAGGTAAGACTGCTGAGGCAACCAGGGAAGCCAATCCTATAAATGGAAGCTTTTAAAAGCACCGGAAAATTCATCTCAGTGTTTCTAGTCATAGCTTCAAAGAACACCAAAGGGTAAGAGATACTGCATTTTGTCAACAATTGCAAATGTATTGGAGCATTACACACTATAAGCACATTTCAAACGACTTTAAAAAAATGGATATATGGAAGATTTGTAAGTGAAGAGAGGATGCAAAACTGTTTCTGTTGTGTCCTACCCATTCAGGAGATAGAGGTATCTGCTGCAGCATATACATGAATCTTTCCATTTGAGCCAAGGACACGCATAAATAGCAGTTCAAACATTTGGAAAATATCTTTGATCACCACTTACAGGTTAAAAGGAAGTTAAAAAAAAATGGTATCACATTAACACAAAAGATACTAGTGCAACCAGAGCAGTTCTAATTATATGTTGCTATTGGCTAGTCAGACTTTGCACAGAAAAGCTATTAAAAAGAATGAAATACATTGGCTGCAAACAAGGAATCTATTTCCGTTTCTTCATGGCTCTGAACAGTGACAGAAGTAAATCCATTCAGAAAAAAAGTCAGAAGGCAGCCAGTCATTTGCCAAAGGCCTTGCAAAGGAACAAGAAGAAATATCAAAGGAGATGCAAAATGCACACTTATTACATCAAAGTTTACCATGAAATAAATGTTACTGTTGTACAGAAACATGAGTTGAAAATGGTTTAAATATGCAAGTGGCAACATTAAGAATCAAAATGAGCAATCTGTTTAATGGACTCAGGCCCTTCTTTGATTCTCTGTGGTATATAACAAGGTTAAGAGATGTATTTATTTTACCTCCTTTTAAGTGGCAGTAATGTTTTGTATTTTCTTTCAAGGCCTATTTCTACAGGAATGGAAGGAAAAGTATTATAAATCTTATATAGCAGGGAGCAAAGAAGAAAAATGTTTTCTTCTTTTTGAATGCAGCATGTTTTTAAAACACACCACCAGATACTGAAGACTATTTGCAAAGGAAGACTATTTGCATTGACCATCTTCCTGTCCCCTCCATCCATCCCATCCAGGTTCTGGACCTTTTAAAATACCTAAAGAGGGGAAAAACGAAAGTCATCCTTCCTCTTCACAATTTCCAAGATTACTGAGTATTGCAAAGCATTCACTGGGCTGACCCTGTGACTTTACAGATAAAGCCTATGTCAGGATGATGAGCTATCAGAAGCATGATGGCAGAAAATGGTAGTTTGACTTGCATTTAAGCTGTCATTGCTGATGAAGAAAAAAAGACCCAGTTCTGGCTCCTTGTGTACTCACTCACGAAGCTGTATCATCCTCTTTATTGTACTAGCACAAGCTGTCTTATATCTGCACGAGGTTATTCTGCAAATCACTAACAGCTTGCTTCCTTCCCTGCTTTCTCCTCTCTTTGCAGCACTCAATTGCACAGTCCCAGCCCATTTCTCATACCACCTCTGGAGCTCATGAAACACCTTGATGAACTGATTCAGTTTATGAAACTGGCAGAAGACTCTTCGGTGTTTGTTGCAGGGTGTTGTCTCAGTAAAGAGAGTCAGATAAACCTACAAATTCAGTAGCACGAGAGAAAGCATGGCTGAGAACAGAACTTACTTTTTTTTTTAATAGGAGGAGGCATTTAGGTTGTTTCAGTCCGTGATATGCAGCTTGCTGTGAGTGAAGCAGCAGTAGTTGTTTGGGAAGGGAGGGGGTGTTCCCACCATTTGGACACGTTATTTTTCAGCTAGATCACTTCACACTAGCTCACTATCTGACCATACAGTGACTTAGGTAGCAAAACACCAAGGTGAGGAAAGAGGTAGGATTCTTTTTTCAGTTGCCTTATCGGCTTAAATAAATGTCAAACTAGGGCCTGAATTTTCCTTCCAAACTTTCGGAAAAAAGTACTTAGTCTTCTGTCTTTGTACTATTCATCCCTCCACAGAAGGCAAGCAATGACTAGCAAACTAAACAGCAACTGAGTGAAATGGTGGTAGGGGAAGGCTAATTATCAGGGCTCCATCATGACTATCAGTCTTCCCATAAGAAAGTAATATATGTCTGCTTAGCAACAAGTCAGGCAGCACAGTTTTTCTTCTTGTCTATTCTGTGTACAAAAGACCATCACACAAAAAAACCAAAAGTGGTAAAGAACAATACTGTTTTCAGTTTCAGTATTCAGCACATCAGCCACTGCTGCAAGTAAAAATTATTTTGTAAAAAAACAGATGTGTAAGCTTCTCTCCTAGTCACTTGTGAGATGAAGGTGACGGGCCCTTCATACTCTGTATTTATCCTTACTATTCAGTCCTGTATCCCCTGAAGCTGCTATAGAAGGGGCAATTTAAAACATCAGTCCCAAAGTCAGTTTCCAGAATAAACAGGCTGATTTGTCAAAAAAATTTTGGAAGAGAGAAAGGTGTAACATAGCTGACGTATATCACCTGCAGTTTTCGTAGAAGCATAATCCTAGGGGAGAAAAATTCTCACGTGGTAAATTGGGTGCCAGAACTTTTACACACTGAACACAAGTGTGTGTATACAGAAGTGCAAGAATTGCACTTGTAACATCAGGTTTCCTTCCCTTCATTTTTGCTGAAACCTCTTGGCTTTTGCACCCAATGTTACTCTTTGTTTTTTCCATTCTTCACGCATTTCACCTCACCTACAGCTAGTTCTTGCTGCTTTCTCCTGGACAATCCTTAACAGCTGATATTTGTTTAGTAAGACAACAGCCTTAACTGACAATGTCCTATATTAACTACATTATACTCCATTTATTGGAATAAAAAAAGTCAGGGGACTGGCTTATACAGGAATAGCTGCAAATAATGGGTGAATGGAGATTGCCACTGGAATACTGATACTGCCTAGCAGACTAAAAAAATACCAGCTGGCATCAAAATTACTGGCTAACATATAGTGAGTTTTTATGTTAAGTGAGTTTTAATGTTAAGGAACATCCACTGTTCCTTAACATTACTAGTGTTTTGGTAAACAGAATCTTCCATTTCCCTTCTGACCAGAGAAAACCCTGAAATTTAAATTTTTGAATGATGCCAAACTGTAGACCTTTGAAAAGTAGTAACTCCAAAGAAAAGACATGATTACTAAACACGTAATACCTATGATGATTAAATAGATTTGTCCTGGAAGTTGCCCATCACATGTGAAAGGGTTCAGCTGAAAAAGTCTGCATTTTAGGAAACAGCTTTTTAAAGAAAGAATAAACAGTCCCTTGTGGTATTTTTGAAGATTAAAATTATGAAATTCCCTCTTACTACCAAAGCATAAATTTTGGTAGCATCTCTCCTGACTTCTACCTGTAGCACAAACAGGTTTGGATTCAATGAAAGGACAACTCTCAGATCAAAATTTAAGAGGAAATCCTAGGTTTAACTCTTCAGTTTCTTTACAAATTAGGCTGTAGGAAATACATCATCAGAACAGTTAATCGTGAGCAAACCAGCCCCGAAAGACCCAGATTCTGCACTGAAATTTCAGTTTGTCACCAACATGGTCTTCACTAGTTTTGGGAAGATCCCTCCCAAGTTTGAACAAGCTATAGTCATCACACAGAATCGTTCTGCAAATACACAAAGCATCAGAAATAAGTTTGCCCAGGAAGTGAGAAAATGGAAGTTACATAAACTCAAGAGCTTTGATTTTGCAATTTTAATCATGCAAAGTTTGTGCTGTTTTAACCAAAAGCTTGCCTCGTTTTCTAACTGTAATCATTTGGTCTAATAAAAGATACTGCTTCTCCTTACATACCTATCATAATTATTTTAACATGTGCTTCCTGAATATAAATACAGTCAAAATATATCAGATGCATTAACATTAAATCCAAGTAAAAATACATGCAGTTTAATTACTTCTCTCCCCCCGCTTCAAGTGCAATTTTACCAACTGATGCAGTAACTTGTATCCACAAGCTGAGTTCTACTATCCTGAATGTCAAGTCACAGGGAAGTATCAGTCACAAACAAGAAAAACAAATCACAATAAATTACAAAGGAGCATACTTTCCATGAAAAAAATCTAACATAACGCAGGCCAATTTCAAAGGAGTGTGTGACACTAAGACTGTACTTTTAATAAAACAACTGAAGCACTTCAACACAGTTATTACAAACATTTGGTGATTTAAGAGCTAGCAAGCCTGCATCGACAATTAAACAGTATCTACTCCACTACAGCAGTCACATATCTACCAATGCAGGTTTTCACAAATTGTTGCTTGGGGTCTTCAGCTTTTTTTTTTTCTTTGGGGAAGCTGGTCACATTTTTTATTTAAAAAGCAATACTAATCAAGCAATTTTTTACCCCTTCCTTTGGATCTGTGTGAAGCCCTCCACCTGCATGGCCATGCCAACACATTCTCTTTTCTATCAGTCGCCACCTTGGGAGGATCTGTGTGAAAATGAAAAGTCAATTTGCAAGAACCTCAGGAAACATGCATGTAAAAGCCAACAGAAAGAAGAACTACTGTCTGTTTTCCCTCCCTCATCTTCCAATGGTATCAGCTTGCTTTAATAAAGGATATTACCTCTCTAAAAACCTTGCCTTGCTTAAGGAAACAATAGTAAGAATGGGAATATAAATCTAGCAGTATAGTAAAGAGCATGTTCCAAGCAGCCAGGAGGTAAACATAACAGAGCCTGAAATATTTCAGTTTAAAAGGAGACTTAAAAACTGAAAAGTGGACTAAAGAACATAGAAAAGAAATTAAAGTTTTGGAGGATAACCATACTCAGGCACATTAATAAACAAAGTGGAAAACACTTAAGCAATAATACTCTTTCCGTGTATGTAAAGAGTGGGGGCAAAATAAACAGATAAATCCACTTCAGACTTCTCTTTCCTATCTGGATGAGAACAGTCTACTGGTGCCATATGACAGGTACAAGCTAGCCTGGTCCAGAGCCCCTGCTGCAATCCCTGTACAGCATGTACAGGTGCAGTTAGGAAAAGAACCTGCTTTTTTTTAAAAAAAAAGCTCACTTCTCTTAGCATGTGGCCAAGATTCCCTGCTACATAAATATGGAGCAAATTTATGAATTTATTAATGCATGTAGATGTACTAAAAAATAACAACTCACTACCACTAGGCATTTCTCCAAGTTCAATTCCAAAGTGCCTGCCACAAACAATGGACATACTAAAGTTTTTCAAAAACATTCTGCATTTTCAAAAACATTTCTTTAAAGAATTTGCTACATGTTGACAATTTCCAGGTTCATGTTATGTAAAAGCTCTTTAGGAATCTCCTTTTATGTATTTGGTCTGATAGAAGACCTCAGGGTTTCCCAAATCAAAATTTCACTTTTCATATTTTAAAGAAAAATGTTATAAAAAACTATCTAAGTAGATTTCATGCTTTGAAGTCCCAATGACTCAAAAGATTTTAGCTGCTTAAGTCAGTTCTATGAGTGGTTATTTTTTTATAATAATAATAATAAAAAAACCCAACAAAAACCAACCAAATACCCTTCCTAGCTTCATTCAAGCGAAGTGTGTTACTTAGAAATTTGTCATAATTATTCCATGAACAGTAAAAATTGCATCTTCCTTATGTTTACCTTAGTGTTAAGGCAAGCAGACCTCATAGGAATAAGAGCCTGACATCCTGGTACTCAGAATGATGAGAATAAATTTCCGCAGTTTCTTGATATTCCACAACCTAAGCAGAATTTTGAAGTAATAAAGCCCTACATACTCAAGGAAAACTCAGTTTTCTATGCATCGGTATTTTCTATGCCTGACAACATGAATCTAAGTATCAACATACAAAACCTACATTTTTAAGAACTCTTCTTTGTAAGTTACTGTATTATCATTAGTTTCTAGAAATTCAAAAAGACTTCCTGAGGAGGGTGCAGCAGTCTGAAGCTTCTAAGCAAAAGTTATCTCCTTTTCTAGAGGCAGAAACATAACTTGCCATTTAACTTGCTGCACTTCAAAACTATAAATAGTGAAATTAAAAAAAAACAAAAACAGCAGACTAAACTGAAAGATGCTCCAAGGGCTTGAGTTTCCTCTGAGCTGCAAGTAGGAAGAAAACCAATTTATACCTACCTCTGAAGCCTCTAATAACGGCCTTGAATAATCTCCCCCCAGACTGTGCCATGATCTTTGCTTGCAGATTAGTGGAATCTAGAGAATAAAAAGGGGAAAAAAAAAAAGTGAAAATGGACTCATGCAGAACATGCACTTCACATTCAGAGAATATTCATCTAGTTTATGTAAACAAGCGTAACATGAAAACAAGGCAGATGGCTTTGTTTTTTAACAACTGACCACAGAAAAAGAAAACTGGTGGGGAGCAGCTGTAAAATAAATTACATTCAACCATTAAAAATGCTAAGTGACAAGGAACCTTTCCCTTCCCTGAATCCCCACTCCCATCAGACTTCGTTTCCTTTGTACCATGAAAGCCCAAAGTTTTCTCTTTCCTCTCATTTTAATTTTCTCCCAGGTTGTCTTCTGACTTCTTTCAAATATTCTTTTGTTCTGTTTTTTCATTATGAATTGTTATTCTTATGCTTATAGGTTCTGCCATTTCCAATTCCTCTTAGCTCAGCTCATGCCATGCTTGTCTCATAGACCACAAGACTAATCAAAGCTACAGCTCTTGACTGGGAAGTACTGGGACTATCAGAAATTAGAGCACAGCTGACTACAAGTTTTAGGTCGGCAGGACACAAGATACCCAATATTCACATATCCGTCAATGCACCTTTAATAGATACACTGCTCAACACCAACTGTAGCATGCTTTACATGTTACATTGAAAGCAATTCATTTTCCATACGAGTTTCAAAAAACCATGTATTTTCCTTAGCTGGACTAGCTGGCAGTGCTTCCCCAGTGGCAAAACAGGGATCTCTCTTGGTTAGCAATGATGGTGCCACATCATCTTTGACACATTCAATATTAAATCTTTTACTGCTCTGTTGCAATATTAACCATACACCTCACACTATATAAAAATCACTACCACAGAGCAAAATAGCAAAAGAACGGCTCATCAGCCCAAGGCAAAGGACAAATGTCAAAAAGGCAAAAAAAAAGAACCTGATCATAAAAAAGGGTATTTTTAACCTTGACAAACAGCAGCACCGTCATGTATTTTACACCTTGCCTTAAACATTCCTTTGCTCTTGTCCTAAGACACGTACCATAAGTTATAATTTAGTCAGTCATTTTTAAGAACATTAAGATCATTCCCCCACAAGTCACCTGCTTATTTCAAACATTTCCATTATATGACATTACATGCAGAGAAAGAGTAAACATTGGAATTATACATTTTGGACGTAGGAGAGCTAACTGGCCTCCGTGAACTGCCCTGATGCTTCCAAGACCTGTGTTAAATGAAGGAGCTTTATTTATTTATAAGGCACTTCATTGCAGACACACATAACCGTACAGTTTCACGTCAGCACAGAGGATTCCATCTAAACCACTATGCTCTCCATATGAACAGTGACAGTTTCATAAACAGAAAATATAATGCAAAAAGAGAAGGACTTCAAGATGCCTCAGCACATCCCAAGTTACTGCAAATTAATGTAATCATTACAAAGGCATGGTTATTTTGCATACAAGTTCCCACCACCATGCAAGAGGAGGATTAAACACTCCTAGCAGTAACACCTATTGTGGCATCTGGGAAGTACCTAGAATCCAACACCAAATTACATTGTACAACCAATACGAAAGGCAGCAGTGTTCTCTAATTCAGCAAAGGCAGTTACATCAATACAACTCCACCTGCTTCACCAGTCAGAGACCATTCAGAAGTACAGATTAAACTATGACAATTCCGAATTTATAGCGGAGACATGATCCAGGGTGAGAGGCTTAATATCTCCAAGTCCTGCATTCACATCAATGAGATTGAGTTCCCGTCGCCTATAGCCTCAAGTGCAGTCAGCATATTGAAACCCGCCAGCATTTATACTTCTTTAAACACATGATGCTGATAAAACACTAAGACACCACGCCAAAGAGACATTAGGGGCTGATGAACCACTGCTCACAACTATGCTTTGGCTTCTCTTAAGACAACACAGCTGGAACCTCTCCTGAGCAGTACCATTCTCTCCTGCTTGGCCTTGCAGGAAAAAAATCTTGAGTACTGTAAGAATTGAAATTCAGGTATTTAATTCTGAATGCATTTTTTGTTGTTGTTGTATATTCCTAGCACATGGGACTAAACAACTGATGCTCCAACAGCTACTGGGAAGAAGCTAATTACTGTTCTTCCAGAGTGTACTCATAGGACATAATAAAAATATTTTACTAATAATTCATATCATTGACCCCAAAGTTCACAAAGTTTTCTTTTGACTGATGTATGAGACAAAAAACATCACAGAAACAACTTCTATTGAAACACCAGCAGATCTGGTCTCAACTACTGCATTAGATAGCCTGCTTACTTGACTGAAGCTATAAACTGTCATGGGGTTAAGAGATAAATGCAGCAAAAAGATTAAAAGATTTGCACAAGGTACACAGGAAAACTTAAGTTCTTATTTTCAGTCTTGAGCCTGGAAGACTGAAGGTTTCAATCCTCTCCCAAGCTCCTGCTAAAAAAACAAGTCTCAGCAAAGAAATACAAAATTAAACAAGGTGAACAATTTACTTCACTGAGAAGTCCTCTGGCCATCACAGTATTATCAGCAAAACCGCCCCAACGAGTGGGACTGAAGCTTACCCCGTCACGCTCGCACATCTCACGGGCAGACCTGGGACTCCACTTTCCCTCACTACACCTCTTTCCCAATAGATTTAAGACTACAAAGGAAAGGCATACTTGAACCTTATTGCAACAGATCACAGTAGCAGGTTATTGCTTTAAAGGAGCAAGAGCAAGTCCTGCTTATTTCTGAATTTAAGAAATCATGCAGGGAACTTTAATTCTGGCATTTCCTAACTTTTGACTGCCTGACTCCGCACCATTATGTTCTTTTAATGTGTTTTTGGATATGATTCTAAATACTCTAAAGCATGAAACAGATGCCTAGTACTGATTGCACATAAAAGTCATATTGCTAAAGTGTCATGACTATTGGTAGTAGTTTAAATACTATAAATGCAAACAAACAACAGGGATTAAACACATCTGTGCAAGGTCAAATCCACACTTAGAAGCTTGTCTCTGGAGTTATGTTATGTACTGTTCAAGACGTACTGCATTAATCTAATGGAGATGGTTTTTTTAAACTGCAACAGAAAAGATAACTGAAGGTAGGATTCAAGTACCTGTGCAGGATTCAAGTCCCACTGTTAATTTTGCTGGGTTTGCAAAGCAAGAAAAAAAAAAAAAAAAGATGAACAGGAAAGAGCAGAGGAAGATGAGAGAAAAGGTGAAAATATTCTGGTATAAATATAGACTGTCACCAATATGAACAATATAAACTTAACTGGAGTTATGGTTAACAATGGCCAACACGCAATTGCTCTGTACACATACCCAGAGCAAATGAAAGCAAGAAGGGTAAGAAAAAGATACCTTAAGGAGTTTCCCCCGTAACTTCTTGCTAATACACCCTCACATTTGGCTTGTTTTGGTAAAACACATCTCAGTGGCAGAACAGAAAACCCACAGAGCATCACAGCAGGCACCCCAATGTACACCACAGCATCCCCTACTACAGGGAGTGTTGCTTACCCTGTGCCCCCCCCCTCCCCCCCCCGCATTCCCCAAATGACTTTCAGATCAAGTTCCTGTATTTCCATCTGTTCTACTTCATTATATATCCTTCCTCATAACGATTTTCAATATTATTAGATGTCCATTTTTATAGACAGACATATGGGATTGCTGATCTGCTCAGCAGCAATACTTTCTCTATAAAAGGATTTTGAAAATTCAAGGAATTTCAAATGCTCCGTTACAAAGCATATATCTGTCAGTAAAGACTGTTGACTAACGGAGACGGTTGATTAATAGTTCCCATGCATCAAGCTGTTCAACTGCAGCATCAAAGTCTAGAGAAGAGAATTCAGCAATGCACACAGACACGTGAAATGACATCTGGACAATAAACATCAGAATAATTTTACAAAACAGACCAGGCTTCAGGTAAAAAAAAAAGGGGGTGGGGGTAGGGCAAAATATAAATAAATTTAATGAAAATACCTGAAACTTCTCTTACAACCACTTCCAGAGCAAGGGATATTATTAAATTATGCAGAATAACACGCTTTTTATCACATGCCATGTGGCAGCTGGAAGGGCAAGATAATGCAAGGGAAAAAAAAAGTCTCTTCTATTTTTTACCGTTATACTTGGAATAATTTACAAAGCCCTGCTTTCTACAACCGCCAAAGTCCTCTCTGAAAGAAACCCCTTGGTGTATTTCTTGACTTATACAGATTCCTAGTAAAATAATTATCCTTATTTAAAGGCTGTTGGACCTTTTCAGTCAAATGCTATTTTCCTTCCATTTAAGTTTTAGATTGAATAGAATTTGCCATTGCTTTTATTTTGGATGCAGGCAAACTGTTCTGCAAAAACCTCCTAAGCTTCCTAGAAAAAAAAATACAGTCTTTGGTTACTTTTCAAAGTTTACCAAGCAGGCCGCATCCAACATGCCCATTCTCTCTATTACTACTCAGCAGAGATCCTAAATTCAAAACACGAGTTTTGACACGATGAACCCCTGCCTGCTCCAACCGCAGGAGGGTGAACTGAAGGAGCTACATTTACGGAAATACAAACTGATCTCAATATCAAGGAGTCTGATCACAGTTCCACAATATTTATGACACCTGCTTTTCCCCTCCATAAATTTAGCTATTTTCCTCTCCAGGATACAAATATTACATGTCCTATCACTCAGAAAAGCAAGAGTCTAATCAAAACTACTGAAAAATCTAAGTGTGAGGGAAGAAAGACATGGATCTGTAATGCAACAGCACCCAAACAGCTCTACTATATTTGAATCTCATTGTACTAAGTGCCATAGAAAATACATATATTGTATTACAATACAATTAAGCTTACAATTAATTGTAAGCTTAAAAAAAGCTTACAACCGACATGAAACAATGAAGACGAGGGGGATCAAGTACTGCACAGATGGAAAGTAGAGTAGAAGGATGACAAGCAAGTGTTTGAAATCACCTTTTTCAAAAAGAACGGTTAGTAACTTTGCTTTTCTGGTCATATTTCACCAGAGTTTTCTCCTTGCTTTAATCACGTTTTTTCCTCACGAGTTAAGCTATGGCTATACCGTTTAGCAGTCTGAGGTGTGAAAGGCACAGCTCTTGACAGACACAGCTATGCCGTCACAACCCTCTGCTATTTGTGTAGTTATAGCAATAAAAGCAGAACTGTGGTTGTACAGCTGATTTTACTCACAAGAGTGATTTTCCTACAGCAGTGAGGAGCACCGTATTGCTGGTATATTGTCACATTAGGTGCGCCCTCCCGGGAAGGTCCTTGCTATTTAGGAACACTTTGGGGAAGACATGCCATTACAGCCAACTACCTGGATTTCACGAGCGGTTGGGTCCTGCCAGTCTCCCATCCCATGTGAGGTTAAGAGGCTGCATCACGGGCATTTCTTCCACATTTACTACTCTTGGTTATACTCAACAAGCTAGTGCAAAATCTAACCCATATTTGATACCTAGAATATAGCAATAAAGGTAATATAAGAGCTTTCCCACACACTAAAGTACATATACTAAGATGTGTCATCACACTGTAGCCCGAGGCTTTCACAAGAACACATGCTATAAAACACTACGTTCATTAAACCTTATTCCCAGACAACTGTGCAGGATGCAGCTTAGGACCGTGGCAAACAAGTTTAAATTGTTTTAAATGCAAAACCAGGCGCGTTTCTTCCATTTTTTAATATAGAGAAAAGATCTCAGAATAAGCTCATTAAAAATATTTACAGTCCTCATTAGCGTATAAACATAGCAAAATAATTAAATAACTGAAACTAAAATAGGATGCACATATTTGCTCCCAGAAGATTTTTTAAATGCTGAATTACCCAATTTATAAAAATCAATGGCTAATCACTCCGAAATACAACCTGCTGAAGTGCCTAGCCAACTTTTAACAGTCACTTCTGTTGGCGTAGGCACAGTATTTCTTGAACTAGCTGACAAATGAGAAGAAAAGAAAAAAGGAAATTGAAATCACAGGACAGTGCATTTTCCTCTGTCAGAAGATTCAATTAAATATTAAAAAAATCATGTCAACTGCTCCCAAAATTTTGAAGGACATTATAACCAAAAACTCCAGAACACCAAGTTTGAGCCTCCTGCTAGATAATAATCAAATAAATTTGCACAACACACTTACATAAAATGCGTTGCCTATTTGTCATAATGTGGCACAAAGATTTTATTTAATGAAATGTAAGATCTTGCTTGTGCATTTAATGAATTCTAATTTTCATCCAAATAGAGCTTGATGCAGAGGTGAAGTAAAAATTAATCACCAGGCTGTAAAAAAAGAAATGCATAGTTGACCACTTTCCAACACGGACATGCCTAGAAACTAAAAGGCCAAAGAGGTGAATACATATATATACTACAGACACAGCCTTAGCTCTCTAGTTCAGAAAATCTAGTGCAAATCAACATTTCGCAACATGTGGCAATTAAGACTTATCAGCAAGAACTGGCACTTCTCACATGAAAATAAAAACATTCAAAAGGAAAACAGGATTAAAATTAATACTTCTAAACATCACCAAGATAATGTTGTTTATTTACTAACATCTGAAATAAGTTTCCAGGAACACTGGACAACACCAAGTACCCAGATATATTTTAACATATCCAAATGTATTTGGTCTGCATCAACTTCAACTCTCAGCTTCTTGTCTTACACAAGTTTCAAAACTAAAAGCCCCCAAAATTTACTACTTCAGTCCTGCTCATTTCATCTACAACGCAATACGAACTTGACTGTAGTCCATGACAGAGTTCTGCCTGTCAGGGGCAACTAATCAAGGCAGGTGATAATGAAAAGCTAGTCCTAAACAGTGGTACTCCGGGGGGGGGGGGGCATTATCAAACAGAAATAGTAGCTATCCAAGAGTTTATGGAAAGTTCATTCAGTCAGTCTTTGAGATACACCTCCTTCCCTCACTTTGAAAAATGCATATGAATTATTGAAAGCTGGACTCATTCAACGTGAGGTGCATACTCAATTCTTTACTTGTAACAAAAAAAATCATTCACTGGAACACGTTACAGCCTTCCACTGCTGACAGAAAGAATTCCAATTCCAATTTCCTTTCCCTACATAACGGCAAAGTTAGCTGTCGGCATAAGTTATTCTCTACACAAATGTTTAGCATCCGTTCGAAGGCATTTTTTTTTAATGCTTGTCCACAGAACGATGATCAAATGCTCGAACGCACCGTACATAGACGGAACGGTCACCTAAACACGACCACAACGGAGGGAAAGGTTCAGCCTGAAGTTGTCTGGGCCCAAACTTTGCCCAAGACTTTCTCAGTCACGACCAAACCCCTCTCCACGCACGCTGCACAGCGAGCGCCACGCCATGCCCCCCAGCCCCTCTGCAAGGGACTCCCCCGCCGGAACGGACCGCAGGGGCGGCTTCCGGGAGCGAGGCGGCGGCACCGGCCCCCCCCGACCCACCGGGCCCCTGCCGGGCGGCGAGCGCTGACAACCGGGCAAGGCAAGGACGAAACAGGCCGTCCTCGCAGAGCTCGCGGGGGCAGCGCCGCGGGGCCCGGCGCCCCTCCTCAGCCCCTCCTCAGCCCCTCACCGCCCGTCCCCGGCGCCCTCCTCCGCCGCCCGCCCTCGGCCGGGGCCGGCGCCCCCACGCACCTGGCCGCTCCCCGGGGCCGCGTGGGCCCGCTGCCGCCCGCTCCCCGCAAGCCAGCCCTGCGCGCAAGCGGCGGCGGCCGCCGGAGGCCGCAGCAGGGCGAGGGCGAGCAGCCGCCGCTTGCGGGAAGCGGCTGCCGCCAGGCTCCGCGGAGCCCCCAGCAGCGCCATCTTGCGAGGGCAGGAGACGAGAGGATTGTGGGACGCCGGCGGACCCGCTGGGAGGAGCGGCGGGGCGGGAGGAGCGGCGGGGCGGAGCCCGCTCCCGGCCCGGCCGGCCTGAGGAGAAGGCGGGGCACGTCGCCATGGCAGCGCCCGCTCCGCGCCCGGAGCCCGCCGGGGCCGCGCTCCCGCTCTGGGGAGCCCTCGCCCGGCCGCCGCCCGCCGCCTCCTGCGGCCACGGGCGCGGCAACGCGGGGCCGTTTGGTGTGGCCGGTGGGCAGCGGCGAGGCGGGAGGGCGCGGAGGCTGCCCTCAGCCCTGCCCTGGCGCCCCGAGGGGGATGGGCGCTTCCCTGCCGAGCTGGGGAGCGGCCAAGCCCTTCCCGAGCTGTCACCTCCTCGAGAGGATTTTTGTTCTGACTGTGCAGATAAAGGCATCCTTTTTGAGAAATTGGACTGTTGAAATATGGGGGTCCTCAAGCCCAAACCATGCAACTGCAAGCATTGCTCATAGTGGTCAGCAGCTCCATTAATATGGCGGTACTTCATAAAGTCCCTCATTCGGTAGGGCGCTTCTTCCAAACTGCCGGTTAGCGCAGCCATACTGTCTCCACGCGCAGCTGGACACCGAGGTCACTGTCAGACGAGAAGATGGGCCCGAGCTGGCACATGTCCCTCTCGGCAGATTTCGGGGACCCCGCAGAGCGGCTGCCCCGGCAGTTTCCTCGGCTCGGGCACACACAGGCCTCGGCCTGCAGAGCCGTGAGGGGAGCGCTGGCTGGAGGGGAAGGTGTAATCGAGACGGCGCGTGGCGTGGCATGTCTCCGCACAGACCTAGTTCTGTATTCCACGCCCTTCCCGCGGATAAGCTGTGAGCTACCTCAGAGAACTCCTTCGGCTAACGCCACTGTGATCACAGCTCAGCCATAGTTCCTTTGAGACCGGAATAACGAAGCACTAGTATGGTTCCTAATTAAACACCAATTTAGGAAGACAGAGATATGCCATGGATTACATTCACAATGGCCTGTATACTCTCATCTGATTGGCATGCAGAGCCGTGAGGAAGCTGTAACACTGTGTGGCATTTTTAATCACATAAAGATTTCTTCAAAGCTACCAGAGCTTGACTACTGATGCTCTTGCCTTGAGGGAGAGTTGTAAGCTCGTTTGCAGGGAAGACAGACAGACAGACAGACAGAAAGGAAGAGGACAATTGGCTTAAAGCTGATTTTTAACGAGGCAGGCTGTCTCTAGCCTATGCTTTGATACAGAACTTTCCTTCTGACCAGGATTCACTTTAAACGACAGAGGCGACATTTCTCTGTCACTAATCTAATTCTTCATCATAATTGCCTTGGGCAGAGCTCGGTCTGAACAGTGCCGCCCAGTGGCATCATGCAGAAAGATAAGCAGCAATTCTAGGCTTATGGCTTCCATACATCCGCTTCCTTCGGTATGCCCTTTTCAACATGGAAGCTTCACCAGGCAAAATGTGGTAATTTTGACTCTTTGTCTAGGATAGCCTGGACAGACAGGCTGGCCAACACTGCAGCAGCTTTCCAGTGATTTCAAATGTTTCTGCAATGTTGCCACACACACTGCTGAGACAGCCTTCATACATACAGTGTACATATGCAGATACAGTGCATGCTGGATAGCTCAGCCCTGCAGCGCAGGCTCCCAGCCGCATGATACGTGTCCAGTATTTCCACCGCATCAAGCTCTTTGGACATGCGCTACACAGAATGTCCTGCGTGTGGATAAAAACCCCGAATTGTGGTATCGCGGTGTTTGACATAGCTCTAACGCCTCTCTCTCGGAGACGTACAACATCACTCAACAAACGTGTATTGTTAGACCTCACGATGCCATGCCGAGACAAGTGTGTTATTACAGTCTCGTCTTCGTTACATACGGAGAGAAGAGCAGGCTCCGTGTGCCTGGACACCGCGTCAGCAACAGAACCTGTTACGTGCTGCCAAATGAGACCCCAAAATTGAAGATGGAACACGCGCATTCCATCATTCAGCTCATACTCTCTTCACTACAGACTAGTGCTAATTTTTGGCCTAATACACTTTCAAAGCTCTGAAGCAAGCACCAGCTGCGTAAGAAAGAAATACATTCCTCTCATGAAATACGAAGAGGAATGTGTAGCGTTCTGATGCAATATTGAAAATGACGTTCTGTCATTCATCTCACCCTGAAAAAACACATCAGCAGACTGGTGGAGAGGAGGCGATTAATTTTGAAAAAGGGATTAACAGTGCTAAACGCTAGCGGCTTAGTTTACAGATAACTAAGGGGAGACTACACCCCACGCTGCAAACATTTAAGAAGGGTGCGAAACGATTAATGATGACAGAAGGAAAGAGTACTGGAAGTAATGGGATCAAATTAAATACAGGAAAGCTAAAGATAAATATCTGGCAAATAACTGCCATCATGGAAATGTGATCGGACAGCTGGTATCCCCTCATTTAGGATATTTAGAATTAAAACAGCTAAGACATGAGAAAATTTTCTGCACTGAAAAATCTGGCATTACATATATATGTATATACTTACAATATCAAGTGGCTATGTGGGATTTGATGGAAAAATTTATAATTAATAATTTTAATAGGCCATTTTCATGAACACAGCAAAGAATCAGCTTTAGAATTTCAGTTTTCTGCACTAAGTTTTCTCTACACTTTTAAGGCTAATAAGGTACTTAATACAGTTGGTATGAATATTTTCCCTGCAAATGTTGCCTGTACCTGCTGTTCCTTCTTCAATAACTCTCAATGCTGCTGCGTTTATTTCCTCCCCCTACTATTTCACTCTTTTTTCCATTTCCAGTCTTCTCTTTCTCCTCTTCATACCAGTTCATTTACGTGATACCAGGTGACTGATACCTGTACCAGGCACTGCACAAACCCCAGAGAAACACAAAGAAAACGAGGCCGTACACCTGTAGCGGTCAGAAACATGACAACCCCTTCTCACAGTGACCTAACCAGGAGAACAAAGCTCATGCTGTAGACACAGAAAGCTAACAGACGAGTTTTATAAACTTACACTCTTTGAAGCAGCTTGCCACAAAAAAATACCTGTTTCTCTGCAAATTTAGCTGTAGAAGCGGAGGATCTCCTTGCATAAGCCAGGCAGAAATCAATGCGTGCTCCAGAGCTGGCAGTCAGAGAAGATGACCGAAGCAGCTCGGTAGAAGAAATAGATGCTCTGGGAATGGAAATAACTCACCACAGAGGAGATTTGTGAATGGAATCCCAAAGGGACCTCATCTGGACTTTTTCCACACCGCCTCCCAAAGCACCGTAAAATACTACGCTGCCAACACCAAAATACTAAACCATTAAATGCTAAAATACTGTGGCAAACTAATACTGCGCTCATGGGAGGGCTGCACTCGGGTAACTGGAGCACGGCCCCCAGTCCTTCCAAGAGCTGTGCAGAGAGCAGACCGCGGCTGGAGAGCAAGGTCAGTGTCCTGAACGACAGCACGTTATACCCTAACATGCTGTACAGCTGTGCCGGGGATGTCTCGGTATCCCCAACAGCAAAACGAAGATAAAAAATGAAGACGCCCCGGCACACGGGGTGTTGGCGTGAAGACTAATGTGCTCATGTTCTCTCAACACTTTAAAGGCATCATCTGGCTAATAAAAGGTATTGGAAGTGGGTCCTTAGCTAGCTTTTTCCTGTAAGAACCATACATCAGGGTGTAGTGCAGAAGCACAGAAATGCCAGTGTGGAGGTATTACATACCTCATAAAATCAAGGCATTTTGGAGGCAATAAATGGGAATTAATTTATTCTATTTATTTCAAAATAGATGAACGGGGGCAAATGCAGTCAGAATGGACCAAAACGATGACATTTGCAGAGGGATGTGAACTGTGAAATATAGGGCAGAATGAAAGGATGAACTGCAATAGAACAAGGGGGTTTATAAAAAGCGATAAAAATGGGCTCAAATGATTCCCAGGGGTATATTAATTCAGGCCCCTCGAAGCATCAGTTTTCATCACAGACCCCTTAACGCCACGGTTGATATCATTCCTTATAAACCCATTCTCATCCTGAATATGTTTGATTATGACTGCGTTTCATCCTGATCAAGAACTGGTAACAAGCCACACGCTTATTTATAGTCTGGTAAGAAGCAGAGCTGGCAACTTAGACACTTCTATGAAACGGGCTTCACTGTGCGAAGAACGTACCCAAGTGGAGGGAGCGTTGCGACCAGGTAATAGGTAATTGCTGATAGGTGTGTGAATGCTTTCTGTTGAAATACTGGAGGAACTATTAAGAAATCCCATTTATTGTACGGACAGAAGATGGTTCCAACTCACTCCACCCAAGGAAAAAAGCATTTCTACAGATAGGGTTGGGGTACACTAAACCCTTCAAGGGGAGTTTACAGTGTTTATTTTTACATTGTTTAAAGTAGCTTGCCACAAAAAAAAGTATCTGTTTCTCTGCAGATTTAGTGTGGAAGCGGAGGATCTGCTTGGAGACAGACAGAAATGCACGCTCCAGAGCTGGCAGTCAGAGAAGATGACAGAAGCAGCTCAGCAGAAGAAATATAAGCCCTGGCGCATGGAGGTGAAATAACACCTTTATTAGAGTTTATTAACGGTTTTAAGTTCTTTCTCATTAAAGGTGTTTAATATGATTATAACATTGTAATGAACTTCACTTATAGCGACAAGTACTTGTTTCTTCCAGCTGTAAAAAAGCAGAGTACAATTTCATAAAGACTATTTCTAGAACTAAGATTTATAATTATTAAACATTCCTATAAAATGGGAGGAATCAACACTGAATGCCAGATAATCAGTATGCCAAGGGGAGACTGGAACCTGTATTTCATACGGTAACGTTGACAATTCCAGTTACGGCAGGCATCGGACTAAATGAAAGTACCCCCAGAGCTGTGGAAATCAAATTAATTCAGCAGTCAGGCTAGAGGATAAAGAAAAGTGACAATACTCAGTCATAATTTAGAATCAACAGTATTGGAACACAAGGAGGGGAATGCTTCACTAAAGTATATGAAGAAAGAGGGAAAATTAATGGGAAGAAATGAATGCAAAGAAATTAAAAATGTGAACTATTAATCCTCAGACCTTAAATTTAAGAACAGAGCAGCTACACATATACTTGAAGTGCAATGTGAATTATATTTCGTAGTCAACTGAATACCTGGCATAAATGAGCTGTATTTTAAAATGTTTTTTTTATGTTAAAAAAATGGCATTTTTATTTTCTTCTTAAAAAACATGTTTCTTTCCACCTTAACACTAAGCAAGACATCCTATATTTTGTTACGGCAAACAGGTTACATGTTGTATGAACATACTGTTAGCTGTTTTACAAATTTTTTAAAATCTATCATGTCAGTTAGTTCTATCACAGATAACACAGGGCTACAAAACTATCTAAAATCCTAACTAGAACGCCTCTAAAATCCTAACCAGAATGCCAGCCACTGGAAAAGGCTGTTTAACCTCTCACATTATAGCCACAAGCCACCCTAATTACCAGTGACTAATGTGTTGGAGCATTTCCTTTTTCCTTGCTTCAAACACTTTACAAGAGCTGGATTTTAACACTATGCTAAGCACACATCTTTTGAAAAATTACACCCATTACAAGGTCTCAAGACCACCAAGGACAAAGTCCCCTGTATCCGAGCGAAGTCCCCTGTTTTCCCGCTGACGGTTGTCAGGCAGGGCTGGCACAGCACTGGGATCCTAGAGGACGCTTCCTCAGACGGCCGTGGCAGAGGCACATGGCATCAGAAACTCAGCTGAGAGCAGCCTTCATGCAGACAGTGTTTGCAGTGTTTTCCCCAGGGACCGCCGAGCTCCCTGTCAGCTGCAGGGCCCACTCATCGAGGGGCTGAATGCCGTCCTGCAGCACTCACCACGTGTCACGAAAGCTCTACTTCAATTTCAAGGGGTTTTTTTTTTGGTGGGATTTTGGTGTTTTTTTTCTGTTCTTATTATTTAAATAATCTGGCATGTATTTTGGTTATTTTATCTTGGTCTGTTCAGGCACTTTGCGTTTTTGCCCAGTGTTGTATTGGTTGTAGAATATATGCTGTTACATGCGCATTGAGTCTTTCTAAGATTGGCCTTGCATTATTTTTATTCTGAATATTAGCCATCTGGCACTGTGTGCCGCAGTATTTAGTACCACAAATAATAATGAAAAATATGGTAATATCTCATGATACTTTAACGTAAAAATATAAGGCAGAGGGTAAAAAGCTTTGGGCGTATAATCTTAAAGCTGCCAAAGCATGTTGTTCCCTCTGCCCTTGTTTTCCATAAACGATTCTTTGATGGAGACAGCAGTGGTAATAGGAAAGTCATTGGTTAATGCACATTAATGAAACTGCGTTTCTTGTGGTTAATGAACTACAGTCCTGAAGCAAAATGGGTAGGAAAAACTCCAAGATTTATACCTTTCTGTTCAGGTAGATGTGGGCACATCCAAGACACACGAGAAAAAGGGATTTGCCTTCAGATACACCGGAGGGGGCTCTGCCTTTTCCACATCTGTCAAGCCCCGTAGAAATGCTTGAACTTTACACAAAATAGCCTTTTCCTTCTGTCTCCCCACATGAAAATATGATGAGGAGGCTGTTGCATGTTCAGCAAAACTGTTGTCCTCACTGTAGTTAAGTTGCATAACTAGATGGGGCCTAAAAGAGGTGAGAGCTAAACTTTAGTGATTCCGTAGGCTGATGAGAGGTGAATTGCAAGCAAACTCGTACACCTGACTGAGCTTCCAGTGCTTGAGGAGAATCGTTTAAGGATGCTTAGGTTCAAAGGAAGCGAGCATTTTCATGAACATTCATTGTAGAGAACACTTTGCTGGCAAGGTGAGTTTACTTTTACGTATTTCCCTAAGGTTGGACTTATTTCTGAAGATGGGCCAAGCAGTAATTGGGATGGCAAGCCCTATGTGGCCACGTTACATCGCTGCCCTGTCTGCATTAAAACCAACCGTTTTCATCAGCTCTGCTCTCGGTAACCTCCGTTCGCTCCTGGAGCATCCTCTCTACTTGAAGCAGGAGCATAAAGCATAAGGTGCCTCCAGGCACAAGGAGCTGAATGTTTCCTAAGGAAATGAACTCATTTATTGGAACGCTACAAGTAACAACTCCATCAGCAACAAACAGGACTTAACTTCCTTCTGTTTTCGTGCAGCCTGCCCCAACCAGAGACAAGAGCACAACATGAAGGATGGCAATGCTAAACACAATTTGAGTTTCCACCTGTTAACAAAGAGTCCTCGCCAGCTCTGTTGATTCTGCCAGCTTCATCCAGGAGTTTTAGGTGCCAGCCAGCTTGGCCAAAGCAGCAACTAGGTTTGGGCCATGGGATATCCAGAAACATCTACTGCATCTCCGCAGTTCCAGTAGTCTAGCGCACGTGGCAGAGGCGTCCAACCTCAGCTGGGCCACTGCCCGTGAGTAGATCAAATCTATAATGAATCCACAGCGGGTCTGGTTTTCCCAGGCGTGTGCTGGACCAAGGATCAATGCCTGAGCAGTAAATCAGGTGTGCACAGGCTGCGTGGGGCTCACCGCGCACGTGCCGAAATTCTGTGCAGAAATGCAGGAGCCTTCAACGCAGGGAGTCGACACCATCTCCCATCTATTTCATTACCAACACCATCTGTGTCATACTCATCCGCCTGCCCGTGTCCCCTCAATGGGCTAAAGGAGGTAGGAGTGCGGAACGGGCTCGGGGACCCTGACGGTGATACGGCACTGGGAGCTTCAGCTTGGGGGCTGTCAAGGGCCGAAGGGCTCAACAGCTCTGCTGCTGCAGTTGGTCGGGCTGGCTCGGAAGCTGCCGTTCGCCAGATCCGTCCCTCTTTCCTTTGTCTCAGCTTTCTACTTTGACATATCCTGACCCTTCTGCCATCTCCAAGTTCGGTTCTGGCTCACTGCGAATACACCGCACCATTCTTGAGCTTTTTTTGTCATTGATGGTTGGGGTTTTTGTTTCTTTTTTTTCTTTTTTCTTTTTTTTTTCCCCCCTGCTAATACAGTAGCCTCCCCTAAAGTGGCCAAGGTTGTTAGTCCTGCCAAGGAAATGAGAGAACACAGAGCCTTCTGTCCGCAGAGCATTCGTCTTGGCCAAGGCACAAATGTAAGCTTTTATTTCCTCCTGTTCAGAAGCCACCAATAATGAGGTGTTTGGCCGTGGAAACGTGGTAAGAGAAATGCACAATTTAAACAAAGATTGACAATTTGAAGTTGCAATGTTGGGAGGAAGGTGGGGGGGACACGTAGAAATTAGATATGGACTAATTTGGGGGATCAGAGCCTATTAGCAGCACAGTTTTAATGCTGTATGGGCCATGGGAGCCTCAGAGGCTGTCCGCCTCCTGGAACTTTCTGACTTGAATAAGGAGGTTTTTTCACCTCGTGAAGGAGTTGCAAGGGAGGGTTGGGTTTTTTTGGGGTGCAGGGGGTTGAGCAGTGGAGCAAGGAGCATATCAAGGAACAGAGAAGCCTGGATGACTAATCTGGGACCCTCCTCACCTTCCTTCCTTCTAGAGCTCTGTCAGGCACATTGGAAATTTCTCTTGCCCAGGGAGGTGAGCAACAGCCTTGAGTTTCTACTGAGTGTTTCTGAAACATCACCCGTCAGGGCAAAGAGAAGGTATGGACTAAATAGCAGCGCTGCTTCTCCAGCTCCTCTTAGGCAGCACACTGGAAGGGGGATGCAAAGGACAGGGCTGTTGAGGGAGTCTTTCTGCAAGCAGTGGGGTTCACATGGAAAAACTGTTTTGGGTAGGGCTTCCAGGGTTTTTTGACAAAGCTCTAAGGCTTGCCAGGCGTGACAGACAGGAAAGGAGAAATTCAGTATGTGGCAGCTGATGATTCCAGCTTTGTTTCTTCTTCAGGAATTGCTTCAGCCTCAGTAGGAATGAATCGCTGTTTGCAGGCTCAGCATTATTTCCCACAGCACACAGTCAGTTTTGAACTGCACATCAGGACCTAGGAAGGAAGGGAGGAGGAGATAGGGTGAGTCCCTATATTTCATTTCTCCCACTTTTTTTTTGTGAAAGGTTGGAATTATGCCCATCATGAATGAAACTTTTACTTAAGAAGCCATTGTTCTGCTTGGTTTTGTTTTGTTTTTTAGTGGCCTATCTTATAATATTCCATATTCTCTTTGTGCTCTTTGTGTGGACATACTGGAAGTCTATTTTTACTCTCCCGGTGCAGCCAGGCAAAAAGGTAAGAGTCCAAGCACTTTACATTCATTGCAGAACAAAAGCAGAGATGCTAAAGAGAACTCAAAAATCCTTCAGCCTAGTTGGTCTGGACAACTGATCGGATTTCCTAAAGAGATGGAAAGTGACCTGGAGTTCTCCATAAAAACTGCGTAATTTACCGCTCTGAGAATCCTTTACCTCCCCAAAGAGCTTGATTTAAAGCAGAGATGGTGTTAACTTCTAAAGCTGCCTTTTGAGGTGTTCCAGGAGCGGATAGGATTTTTCACGTGGAGGATAACAGGACTGATGATTCTTAACTAACACATTTATAGCGTTGTTGCTCTCTAAGCATTTAACAAGTTGCAAGCCAAATCCTGAGGACCTTCCCTAACCTAGCCTTACTGGAGTCCCCTGAGTAAGGACCTTCAGTTTGGGTTTTCACTCTTCATGGAAGATGGTACAGTGCAGGTGGAAACGGCTGCATTTGCAATGGTAGTGGGGTTTCTTGATCTCTTGAGCCAGATGGTTGTGGTGCGTATGTGAACATTCCGTGTCCCACCGAAGGCCAGCCCTGCCTGCTCTGCCGGGAGCCCTTTGCCGGCTGGAGCAGGCCTCTCCGCAGGGGTGAAGTTTGCTTCCTTTGTCAGGCTCTTTCTTGTGGTAGTGAGGGAGAGAAGAATCATTTTCCGTTTAGACATGCTGAGATTCTGATGTGGCACGCCTGTGGCAGTGCGGACTGGGGCTGGGTGCGCAGCCTGTGGCTTTTAATTTGGTGCTGGGTATACGTGGAGCTCCAGGAGCTCCAGCCCTTGTAGTTCCCTGGGCAGCAGCGTCATGAAAGAGAAACGTAACAATAGACGATGGTAAAGAGAAACTGGAGTTCACTGTGACAAAAGGAGAACGTTTCATGAATAATAGTTAGTTAAGGGTTTGGTATTGTTTTTTTAACGTAGGTGGCTTGTTTTAGGACAAGGGTATGATTTAGTGGTTTGAGCACAGGACAGTCAGAGGCAGGCATTTGTTTCAGTTCTTTTTCTACCAAATATTTACTTTTCCATGCTGCTCGGATTGGTGGATTTTTATTGCATTTTGGTTTACCTCTTTATGAAGTACTCATAGAACACTATGTTTGGAGCAACAGAAGGAGGATGATGTTTGTGTGGCACTCCAAATGTACATGACTGTAACCGGATCCTAATTACAAGAATGTGGATTTATAAATAACAACTAATCCCAGTTTTAGAAATATAAAACTGTGGCTGGGGACAGGTTCTTGCTCACAGGGGAAGCACTTAAAGTGTCCTTATCGCGGTTAGTAATGTTATTCATGAAAAATGGTAATCTAAGGCAGCAGCAGTAGCAATTCCAGTATGTTGTGTTGTGATCCTTAATTTCACTTTTGCATTTCTTATTGATGTATCGCGTAGTATTCTGGCTGTCCAGCACTTACTATCTCTCTTTGTTTTCTTAACAAACACATTTTCACATTAGATTAATCTCATTAGAAGGAGTGGGAGGTAAAAACGTTTCCAAACTTGCCTGTATTTGCAATACTATCTCTGCTACCTGTGGGTAACTGCTGCTCTCGTGACTTCTGCTTCTAGTACCATATGTCCTATGCTGACAAAGAACGCTACGAAAATGAAGAAAGGCCGGAAGTGCAGAGGCAAATTCTCGCCGAAATTGCAAGGAAGTTGCCGGTGTACACCAGAACGGGGAATGGAGGTCAGCTAAGCAGAGAGCTTTGCGTCCCTAAATCTAATCAAGCAGGCTGAAGTGGCATAATCCAGCTGATACTGCTGACCCGCAGGGCGTTCCTAGTGCCCCTGCATGCGCTGAGTAACTCTTGTGCGAATAGTCTTACTGCCTTTTCTCTCAGGTTTTATGTTTGGGAAAACAAAGAAGCCTTGAACGCTTGGGTTCATCTTCAGGGGGTACCAGGTGCTGCCTTTGAGAAGCAATACGTTACCCTGTGTATTTACAGTTCAAAAGCCTACTTATGTTGTCTGCGTTTCGTACTAGTAATAGAATGACAAAATCTGTAGTCGTTTTTACTTGAAGTGGAGTCTAGCTTGGACATGCAGGACATAATTCTGTGAAGAGATTTTTGGACCTTGTTCTGTGATTAAATGCATACTGCGCTCCTTTCAAAGCTAGAGAGAAATCCGTGCTCATATTGGAGGCTCTGACCTGTTCATTTCTGTCAGCCAAGCCAAAGAATTCTGAAGTAAAGAGCTGCTATACAGGCAATTATCAAAATGGAATGTATGTAAAGTCTGAGTAAATGTGGAAGCCAGAGGGAAGTGTACAGTTCTGTTTTATTGCTTTTAAGCTGTTGTATGCTTTGCAGTGAGGATTGTTCCCCGCATCTGCAAGTCTCCGGAAGAATTATGAGCGTTGCTTATCTGATGATGACCTGGCAGCAAAAATCAGCTGCAAATGGTCTCCTCTTTTGAAGTGACGGAGGAAAGAATATGAATAGTTAGGAACTGAGCGGAATATTAACTAACATGTGAAAAAAACCACTTTTCTATTACTTGGTCTTAATGTGTCTGTAATTTCAGGTGTTCGATTCTGTGATCGATGCCAGCTGATAAAACCTGACCGTTGTCACCATTGTTCCGTTTGTGCTATGTAAGTTACTGGATTGTTTTTCCCTGCAGTGAACATAGTCACCGCTAAGTTATGTGAACGGGCCGGTCCTTCACATGTCTTGCACACATAAAGGTACCCACGTACCTCTGGCCCAGCTGCAGCCGACAGCGTGTGTTGGTGTGCGACAGCACTGGCATTTGCATTTCTGCTCTTTGTGGCCCTGAAGTGTTTGCAGTTCCCACACCTACAAGTGCGTCAGCAGCGTTAAGGTGCTAGAAAACATGGCATCTAGTGACAATTAACTGACTAACCTAGGCAGGTCAAAATAAAGTGTGATTTTGACTTTTCTTTTATTTTTGTTCTTTTTTTTTTAATATTCCAGGCCTTTACCTGTGGTGTTTTGCAAAAGTTTTAAGCCCTCTAGGGCAGAAATCATTTTCATTTCCTTTTATCTTGCAGAGTACCGAGGACATTGGTTGATCTTGAAAAAGTAATAAATGTTCCTTCTTAAAATGATACCTGCCTACCTTAAAAAATTCCAAGAGACAGTATCATCTTGAGTCTGTGTCATGTAGAAATCTCACAAAAACCAGAGGCTGTTGCTATTGATCTGCAGTTGGCAATGAAGTATGAAATAAAAATCTTCAATTTTTCTTTTTTGTCCCTTTGCAGATGTGTGCTAAAAATGGATCATCACTGTCCATGGTATGTTCTAGATATTGGTTTGTAGTGTTTTGAAAAGAGAGGCTGTTTAAATCTATTTCTTCCACAGAATAGTGCCTGTATGCCTCTTTCATTTTAGACCGTGCATCTCTCCGTGTTGGGAAATGTATAAAATCATTACACTTTGAAATTGCCTGAGATGTTTGATCTTTTGAAAGACAGAGCATTCATGTTCCATAAGCTACGTGTGAAAAAGCTGTTGTATCGATATAACTTAAAACCCAACTGCTAATTCACCCTTTGGCCATTATTCAAGTTTTAAAGGGGCTTCAACTTCACCTTTAATTTGGGCTGTATGATCATTTTGGCATGCAGTTGGTGGTTGCTTTCAATAATAATATTTGCACGCAGATTGTTTCCGAAATGATGCCTGCCACCTGTGCATGGCCAGAGAGTTTGTGTAGAATGGTGCACGGATGAATTAAGCTTTACACTTTTTGAGAATTGCTGCCACTAAATTTCTTAAACTCCCTCTGCTTTTTTAAAAAGGAAGATTTCAGAAATCAGAAGCAACACAACCATTTCCCCAGCTGAACCTCCCTGGTAATCCTAAATTGTCGAGGATTTTTCAAACCCGAGTTTTGAGACAAACCCCTACGATTTTTTCTGCGTTCCCTTGTTCCTTTTTAGAGTTGTCCTGTGCGTGGAGAATGCTAATCACATCTGGGTTTATTTGTTTTGTGTGTAAACAAACAAGCAGCAGTGAATCTGGCTCCTGAGTTTTGCAAATGAAGGCAGGAACACAGAAATCCCCGATCTGATTACCTTGGCAGACAAGAAAGAGACACTGAGTAGTTGGAGCCTGCCTCCGTGACAAATTTACCGGTGGTACCAACTTTAAACTAGATCCCCAAAATATGAACTGTCCTTTTGCTTGGCATAGCAAGAAGTCTTCAAGTGAAAAGCCGGAAGACTTTAGTCACGTTTCATTTTGACCACTAAGGGGAGCTCTTTATTGACGAAATTGTGTGGCACCATCAAGAGGCTTAAGAAAAGCAAAGAAAATGGTAGGATTCCTTGTGTTACCACCGTGTGCTGTACATATCCTGATTTCAACTTTGCTTTTGTCCTCTAGGGTGAATAACTGCATTGGATTTTCTAACTACAAATTCTTTCTACTGTTCTTAGCCTATGCTTTGCTGTATTGCTTGTATATTGCTGCAACAGTCTTCAAGTATTTCATTAAGTATTGGACAGTAAGTTGTGAAATCTGGTGACTTTTTCATATCCTATGAGTCTGGTGGGGTTTAGTCACTCTTGTTCCTTTTTTGCTTTCAGTCAATGGAGGGTCTGCATTTCTTCCCTAAGGTGTTCTCCTGTGCCCTTTTCTGAGTATAACTCCCGTTAGGTGTCTGGAATGCACAAAGCGAGGCGCCAGTAGACTTTGGGAACTTCAAGTTGTGGCGTTAGCTTCTGGCAGCGAAGTTACAGCCTTTTCCTGTTCTTGTGTTTGCATGTATGTATCTCAGAGTCTTTGGCAACTTACCACAAGTTTCTCAGTTTGGAAAACTCGCGTGTCCTTCAAAAGAAGACACCCTTCACGGAAGGACAGCCCAGGACTGCTGTTTACAGAAATGTTCTGGTGCCTTTTCAATAGACATTAGGGTATACCATGACTCACACCCCTGAAATTAGAGGTGTTACGTAGGGATAAGCACCGCTTGGGTTAGGCTAGGCTCTTGGACATAAATGTGGTTAATCTTCCCAACTCCCAATACAGCTGCTGTTGTCTGGCCATATCTCCGTGCTTAAAAACCCCCCAAACTTCCCCTGATGATGGAAATAATTGTCTTCTAAGTAGAAATTCTTAGCTGTCAACCTTTGAAGCTTTTCAAGTGGTTGCAAGAATACCTCCTACGTATTTCAGTCATTACAGGAAACCATTAATTGTGGGTGGGTGGTTTTCTCCTATGTTGCTTCCTGAACTGCCCGGGCATTCCCCCCCCCCCCCCCCCCAACTTTCTCTGTATTGGTATCTTAAGGATTAGGTCCCTTGCACTTAGGGAGAGCGAGCGAGCGAGCAAGGGAAGGCGTAGAGTGCAGATCCTGGGGTTGCTACCCTACTGTGTACTGTAACTGATGCTTTCCAAAAGCTTAATTTCTTAAAGAGCGTCTGCTCCCTTCTCTCCGCGGGTATCAAAGTATAACACCCTGGCACTGATCTGGACTGACAAGAAAAAAAAAAGGTCAAAAAAACCTTGTTCGTATTCTAATCCCCACATGACTCCTTTCTCAATTTGAAAGTTGACTGAAATAAAGTATGCTTCTTATTCAGTTATCGATTAGCATTCATATGCAAGCAATGCCAACTGACAGTTCCAGTAAGAGACTGGCCTTCTGTCTCCAGTTTTTTCTGTCCCCTCTGCTGCTAACTCTGTACGACTGTGTTTAAGTAACTTAACTTTGCTGTGCATTAATGTATTAGATTTCTGTTGCTTTAATGGCCAACCAGTTACATAAAATGCCTCCCGAGATGCTGCTGGGACAGGAGCCGGAATCGTTTCGTATATTAAGAAAGGCACAGAGACTTGAGCTCTGCGGCTGCATGTAAGGGATGTGCAAAGGCTGAGAAGTCAGATTTTACTGTGAGCTCCCCACAGGGATTAGCGAGATCCCCTTCTCTTTGTGGCGGTCGTGTTCTTCGCAACATGGCGGCAAGGGCCGGCGCGGGGGCGCGCCCCGGCGCATGGAGGCGATGCTCTGCCAGAACCAGCGGCTCGGCCCGCGGCCGCACGACGAGCAGCCGCCGGCGGCGACGGCGACGGCGGGCGGCGGCTCCCGGCTGATCCGCTTCGCGGAGCCCGGCGAGGACAGCGGCTGCCCCAGCCCGGACAGCAGCAGCAGCAGCAGCAACGGCGCGGCGGCGGCACCGCCGATCCCGGCGGGGGAGAGCGGCCCGGCGCCGATGGGGCCGCAGCTGAAGCTGCTGCCCATGAACGACCAGCTCCGGGAGCTGCAGACCATCATCAGGGACAAGTGAGCCCGCGGCGGGGCGCGGGCGGGGGCGGCGGGGCGGGCAGCGCCCGGGGAGGCCGCGCGGCGCCGGCGGCGGGAAGCGTGGCCTGAGGGGGAGCCGGGGCGGGCGGGCGGCTGAGGGGGGATCGGCGCCCGCCGGGTCCCCCTTCCCTCAGGGAGCCGCAGAGGTATCGCTTAAGGAAGTGTGAATATGTAATTGTGAATTTCCCCTGAATACAAGTGCCCAGTTGTCAGATTTATGCGAATCATTCTTCTTCTTTTTCCCCAGAAGTCAGACTTCAGACACAATTTGTCCTCTCTTGTTCTTTGAGATATATTTGGGAAATGTACGTAATTTTTAATTTTGTCTGATAGAGGAAGAAGGAGGAGACGACACTTTATCTGTAGAGCAGCTATTCTAGAGACAAAACTGAAAAAGGGTGGTTTCTCCTGTGCTCTGGTTTGCCTGTATTTGCGATCCAAGCTGAGAGAACTTTCTCATGAAGTCTCAAGTAGCGAAACACCTAGCCTCGCAAAACAGAGACCCCCAAAGGAAAGGTGAGCCTGAGGGAGGAGCATTTTGCAGAATGTTTTGTGGTTATTTTCGACCATTTTGTGCTTTATTACTTAAGAGCATCTCTGTTGGGAAGCTGCGAACTACAGAAGAGATAATGTGTGGAGCAAGGACATGGGGCAAGAGCTGCTTGGGAGGACTGGACACTCGTCTGGAAACGGGCATTGTAACCAGAAAGTCTCTGATGCCGGCAGAGGTGTCTGACGCCGAGTGCCGAATCTCAGCTTAGTGCCATAAAGCTCAGAGGGTGGCAGGTTCTGTGCTGGTGCGGCCTCACCGCAGCACGGCAATCTTCCAGCAGGTGCGCGCCGACAAAATTTCTAATGCCCTGAGCATTTGTCTTTTCCACTTTTACCTCTAACTTAGTATCTCTGAACATGTTAAGACTGGGACTAAAGATAATGTATTATAACACCTGGCACACTTGGAGTTGCATCCCTGGTAGGGGCCTTGAGTTGCTACCAGAACACAAATGAACTACAATGCCTGTACTAATTAAAGACCAATCCCATTTTCACTGAATTCAGTGAGAGGTTTGTAATTGGTATCTGCAAGACATGAGTTGAGTTGCATATGGGATAAAATACACAGCTGGGTTCACCTGTAAGGTTTTCCCTTCGAGAATGTACTCTCAGCTGAGTTTTTGATGCTTATCCCATTGCTGCCTCCTCTAGGCCAGAATCGCGTGTGCCTCTACCACGGCCGTCTGAGGAAGAGTCCTCTAGGATCCCAGTGCTGTGCCAGCCCTGCCTGACAACCGTCAGCGGGAAAACAGGGGACTTTGCTCGGACACAGGGGACAGTGCTAGAGGTACTGTGAAGGATCAGGCCATACGTTACTAGAAATGAGAGATTATTTAATTGGGAAGCCTGACTTAATCAGCGTAATGTGTCTAGAAGTCAAACCAGAAACAAGCTCTATCCATATTACAGGAATATCAGCAGTTGTACACTAGGTGTAGTATTATTTATAAAATGACTGGTTTATGGCATCTATAAGCTGATTTATTAATTTCCATCTTCTTGACATTCATACAGCCAGGTCAGTTGAATTTTTTGTTTTTTAATTATTGTTTTGTCTTTAGGTTTGTTAACTGTCAAGAGTCACATTTCCAACTCATGTGAATTGTGCTGTATCCTAGTTACTGTTCTCTGAATGCTTATTTTTAACCAAGTACTGAAACTTCTACAATTCAGACTGTTAATTAGCTGACACTGCATGGCCAGTAATAAACGTCAATATATCAGACTTTAACTGTCTGCTTCGTGTTTAAAGTTAATACTTCTAGTCCCCTGAGGACAAGGAAATACGTTAAAGAGAAGGGAAGCAAGATAAGACAGAAATGGGGACAGTTAAGAAAAGATGGGAAGACAAATCCCTTTATCCTACAGGGAAATACAACAACAAAAAAGCTTCTAAACACTTTCTTCAGTATTGCCCTTCATTTCTGAAAGTCATTTCTTAGTACAGTACAGAAAGACTGAGAGCATAGTGTAGACAAAGTCTACTCATTATTAGTGCAATAATTCCTTACATACAAGGACTAAAACAGTCTCGTTGTAAATAACGAGTCACACCCTGTGCGGTTTCACTAGTTCCCAATTGTTAACAAACTCGCTGTGATCCCTCAGCGTGCAGGCGCCATCTCCACTGCCTCACTGAATGCTAATGAGCTTCCACCTAATTTAACCACAGAAAGACATCTCTTCCACATCAACACCTATTACCAGCTCCAAAATTGGTTTGTGAAGCTTAGTAGAGATATGCCCACGTTTTTTTTAGCTGCTTGTGAAAATCCAGTCACACCAGGCACTGTAAAATAGAGCAGTAAGATGGTCTTGAGGACCATCGTATCATGCCCATACCGGGGAACTGCCTTAGTGTTTACCAAATACCTTGAAACCATTCCTAATGCAAGATAGAGAGAAGGTAAACATGAAGGAAGAAACTACATATGGAAGTCTGTACATTAACAACACAGTTACTACATTTAGAGGCAGGCATGAAGCACTATCTTAAGGACATGCTTATATCCAGCTATGCTTTAGGTCAGCTCAGAGATTTTTCTCCCCTTCCTCCAGCTATGTAGCTGACAGTCGTAGTTTTGTGGTTGAGATCTAGAAGTGAAACTCTTGTCTGGGATTTAGCTTTCATCAACGAGCATCCTGAGTTAGGACACATCCAAGCTGTCCCCAACTTTTTATCAGACCTTTCTCTGCCAAGAATTTCCTGGGATTCATAACTTTGGGTTCATGACTCATTTTAACATTCCCCTTGAAGGGTTTAGTGTACCCCAACCCTATCTGTAGAAATGCTTTTTTCCTTGGGTGGAGTGAGTTGGAACCATCTTCTGTCCGTACAATAAATGGGATTTCTTAATAGTTCCTCCAGTATTTCAACAGAAAGCATTCACACACCTATCAGCAATTACCTATTACCTGGTCGCAACGCTCCCTCCACTTGGGTACGTTCTTCGCACAGTGAAGCCCGTTTCATAGAAGTGTCTAAGTTGCCAGCTCTGCTTCTTACCAGACTATAAATAAGCGTGTGGCTTGTTACTAGTTCTTGATCAGGATGAAACGCAGTCATAATCAAACATATTCAGGATGAGAATGGGTTTATAAGGAATGATATCAACTGCGGCGTTGAGGGTTCTATGATGAAAACTGATGCTTCGAGGGGCCTGAATTAATATACCCCTGGGAATCATTTGAGCCCATTTTTATCGCTTTTTATAAACCCCCTTGTTCTATTGCAGTTCATCCTTTCATTCTGCCCTGTATTTCACAGTTCTCATCCCTCTGCAAATGTCATCGTTTTGGTCCATTCTGACTGCATTTGCCCCCGTTCATCTATTTTGAAATAAACAGAATAAATTAATTCCCGTTTATTGCCTCCAAAATGCCTTGATTTTATGAGGTATGTAATACCTCCACACTGGCATTTCTGTGCTTCTGCACTACACCCTGATGTATGGTTCTTACAGGAAAAAGCTAGCTAAGGACCCACTTCCAATACCTTTTATTAGCCAGATGATGCCTTTAAAGTGTTGAGAGAACATGAGCACATTAGTCTTCACGCCAACACCCCGTGTGCCGGGGTGTCTTCATTTTTTATCTTCGTTTTGCTGTTGGGGATACCGAGACATCCCCGGCACAGCTGTACAGCATGTTAGGGTATAACGTGCTGTCGCTCAGGACACTGACCTTGCTCTCCAGCCCCGGTCTGCTCTCTGCACAGCTCTTGGAAGGACTGGGGGCCGTGCTGCAGTTACCCGAGTGCAGCCCTCCCATGAGCGCAATATTAGTTTGCCACAGTATTTTAGCATTTAATGGTTTAGTATTTTGGTGTTGGCAGCGTAGTATTTTACGGTGCTTTGGGAGGCGGTGTGGAAAAAGTCCAGATGAGGTCCCTTTGGGATTCCATTCACAAATCTCCTCTGTGGTGAGTTATTTCCATTCCCAGAGCATCTATTTCTTCTACCGAGCTGCTTCTGTCATCTTCTCTGACTGCCAGCTCTGGAGCACGCATTGATTTCTGCCTGGCTTATGCAAGGAGATCCTCCGCTTCTACAGCTAAATTTGCAGAGAAACAGGTATTTTTTTGTGGCAAGCTGCTTCAAAGAGTGTAAGTTTATAAAACTCGTCTGTTAGCTTTCTGTGTCTACAGCATGAGCTTTGTTCTCCTGGTTAGGTCACTGTGAGAAGGGGTTGTCATGTTTCTGACCGCTACAGGTGTACGGCCTCGTTTTCTTTGTGTTTCTCTGGGGTTTGTGCAGTGCCTGGTACAGGTATCAGTCACCTGGTATCACGTAAATGAACTGGTATGAAGAGGAGAAAGGGAAGACTGGAAATGGAAAAAAGAGTGAAATAGTAGGGGGAGGAAATAAAGGCAGCAGCATTGAGAGTTATTGAAGAAGGAACAGCAGGTACAGGCAACATTTGCAGGGAAAATATTCATACCAACTGTATTAAGTACCTTATTAGCCTTAAAAGTGTAGAGAAAACTTAGTGCAGAAAACTGAAATTCTAAAGCTGATTCTTTGCTGTGCTCATGAAAATGGCCTATTAAAATTATTAATTATAAATTTTTCCATCAAATCCCACATAGCCACTTGATATTGTAAGTATATACATATATATGTAATGCCAGATTTTTCAGTGCAGAAAATTTTCTCATGTCTTAGCTGTTTTAATTCTAAATATCCTAAATGAGGGGATACCAGCTGTCCGATCACATTTCCATGATGGCAGTTATTTGCCAGATATTTATCTTTAGCTTTCCTGTATTTAATTTGATCCCATTACTTCCAGTACTCTTCCCTTCTGTCATCATTAATCGTTTCGCACCCTTCTTAAATGTTTGCAGCGTGGGGTGTAGTCTCCCCTTAGTTATCTGTAAACTAAGCCGCTAGCGTTTAGCACTGTTAATCCCTTTTTCAAAATTAATCGCCTCCTCTCCACCAGTCTGCTGATGTGTTTTTTCAGGGTGAGATGAATGACAGAACGTCATTTTCAATATTGCATCAGAACGCTACACATTCCTCTTCGTATTTCATGAGAGGAATGTATTTCTTTCTTACGCAGCTGGTGCTTGCTTCAGAGCTTTGAAAGTGTATTAGGCCAAAAATTAGCACTAGTCTGTAGTGAAGAGAGTATGAGCTGAATGATGGAATGCGCGTGTTCCATCTTCAATTTTGGGGTCTCACTGGCAGCACGTAACAGGTTCTGTTGCTGGCGCAGTGTCCAGGCACACGGAGCCTGCTCTTCTCTCCGTATGTAACGAAGACGAGACTGTAATAACACACTTGTCTCGGCATGGCATCGTGAGGTCTAACAATACACGTTTGTTGAGTGATGTTGTACGTCTCTGATAGAGAGGCGTTAGAGCTATGTCAAACACCGCGATACCACAATTTGGGGTTTTTATCCACACGCAGGATATTCTGTGTAGCGCATGTCCAAAGAGCTTGATGCGGTGGAAATACTGGACACGTATCATGCGGCTGGGAGCCTGCGCTGCAGGGCTGAGCTATCCAAACCCTCTCTGTGTACGCGTGCACCAGTCTGACAAGCGGGATTTGTATTCAGGAGAAGTTCACAATTACATATTCGGGTTTCCTTGAATCCCCCCTCTTCCTCTCCTCTGGCCCTGTGCTAGTTCATGTCTATTACAGTTTCGAGTATCTTGAGAGCTCCCCCAAAACCAACCAAAAAACAAACAAACAAATACAAAAACCCTGCAGCTCCGCTTTTGTGCCGTGCGGCGGGCCCGGCGGGCTCGGAGCGGCGGCATTCAGCCCCTCGCCGAGCGGGCCCCGGAGCTGGGCTCCGGGGAAAACCTGCCGCAAGGCGGGAGGAGGCGGAGGGCGACCGGTGGCCGGCGGCGGGCCCTCACAGGCCGTTACCGGCGCCCCGGCGGCCGCAGAGCCCGCTGCGCGCCAGCGGCTCGAGACAGAGGCGCGAAGCGCGGGAGAGCGGCGGGGACGAGACGTCACCGCGCCGGGCGGCGCCGACAGGAACGCCCCGCCCCGCTCCCGTGCCTGCGCTCCTGCCGCGGCCTTGAGTGGCGGCGTCGGCAGCCAATAGAGCGCGGGCGGACCGGCGCGCTCCCCCCTCTCTCCCTCCCCCCCGCGGCGGCGCAAGCGGGGCCGGCGCGGCGCGTGGCGGCAAGGGCCGGCGCGGGGGCGCGCCCCGGCGCATGGAGGCGATGCTCTGCCAGAACCAGCGGCTCGGCCCGCGGCCGCACGACGAGCAGCCGCCGGCGGCGACGGCGACGGCGACGGCGGGCGGCGGCTCCCGGCTGATCCGCTTCGCGGAGCCCGGCGAGGACAGCGGCTGCCCCAGCCCGGACAGCAGCAGCAGCAGCAGCAACGGCGCGGCGGCGGCACCGCCGATCCCGGCGGGGGAGAGCGGCCCGGCGCCGATGGGGCCGCAGCTGAAGCTGCTGCCCATGAACGACCAGCTCCGGGAGCTGCAGACCATCATCAGGGACAAGTGAGCCCGCGGCGGGGCGCGGGCGGGGGCGGCGGGGCGGGCAGCGCCCGGGGAGGCCGCGCGGCGCCGGCGGCGGGAAGCGTGGCCTGAGGGGGAGCCGGGGCGGGCGGGCGGCTGAGGGGGGATCGGCGCCCGCCGGGTCCCCCTTCCCTCAGGGTGCCGCAGTCCCGCCGAGCCCGCTCTCGGCCGGCCTCCAGTGCCGGCTCCGGTGCTCGGCGCAGCCTTCTGAGGGATGCGGCGGCGGCCGCTGCCCGTGGGCTCCCGGCGCGGCCGCCCGTCAGCCAGGTGGCCCCCGCCGCGGCGGCGGGCGGGCCTGTCGGCGGGGCGTGCTCCCGTGCCGGGCTTACCGCCCGCGCTTCGGGGCGCTGCGCCAGCGGCTCGGCGGTGCAGCCATTTCTGGTGACGTGTGGCCGGCGGGAGGGGAGGGGAGGGGAGGGGAAGGTGTGCGCCGCCGCTGCGCCCGCCCCGCCCGCCCCTCGCCGCCGCCTCGCCTCGCCTCAGCGCCCGGCAGCGCTCCCGGGGGGCTTCGATAGCCGGCGCCGCCTCGGGGCCGCCGGTGACAGAGACATTAATTCGGCGGCTTTTAAAACCTCTTGCAGATTTTTGCGCGCCCTGATGCGAGGTTTTTGCGTACCTCCACAGCGTGGACGGCTCAGAGCTTGCTTGCCGCATCATCATCACCGTACAAAGGCGCACAAACCCCTTGAGAAAGGAAGCTGTAGATTATTGTCACAGCGTCGTGCCCCGGCAGGAGCTGGGTCTCGTTACCACTGCCTGGATATCGTCTACTGTAGGCAGGATGGGGTGGATTAAGGCAAGGCGGGTATAGGAGCACAGGCTGGATTTAAAGGTTGGCAGAGGACAGGTACTAGGTTTGGGAATAAATGGCAGGGAAGTCACATGAGTTTGCTGAAGATTGGGACTAGCATGTTACGGAAAACGTAAGGGCCAAGTCTTTGCAGTCTGTATTAGTGTGTGGGTGTGTTAAGGATTTTGGGACAAGGATGGCCAGAAGAAAACGGATCACAAGGACAGTCTGAGAGAGCTAGAAATAAGAAAAAGATTGGAGAAGAGTGGGACTAGCTGAAATGAAAGCGAACTGGAATCAGATGTTTGAGGAGCAGGGATTGGAACAAATTAGGCAAAAAGAATAGTTTTGGAACAAAAAGTTGGGGATAGTGTAGAAACTAGACCGTGGTGGGGTGGGAGGAATGGGAGACAGACTATTAAGGAGGGAGGCAGACAAGGAGAGAACAGTTTACTTAGGGCATATTACCTGAAAGGAGAACGCCTTTTTTTGAAGGCATTATTTTCCAGTGCTGTCACTTTGTGTCACCAAGAGTCCTTGCTGCCACCATACCTTGTGAGACATGAAGGTGTTACTCCAGTTTTACAAATCTTAAGCTGAAGCGCAGAAATCCATGCACAATTGTGCCCCACTGCTGAACATCCAATGGGAGATACTTAAGACCAAATGTTTTATTATGAGTTACATAGCATCTCAGATGTTGAAAGCATACCTCCCAGTGATTGCATTTGTAGCTTTGATTGTTCAGCACTTGGAAGGTGATATTATAAGGTATTAAATTTAGCATGCAACATATGACAAACATAAGTAGCAGCCATCTATTAAAAGCGCAATTTGCCTACTGTGATGCAGGAACCACCAGCAGACACAGAGGTGTGAAATCACTCTATTGATGAACTTGATCAGGTTCTGAATAAAACCTCTTCCTGCAACGCATTGGCTTTCTAACATCTGCAATAACTAACACACAGCACAGACATGGTTCTTCCCCTTGTTTCATATCTGTCCATCTGCGTATTCTGTGTTTTGGTATTTCCTGGTTCTTGAGTGCTTAACTTTGTAGCTAATGACACTAACACGTTTTTATGCAAAACTAATTATCATCTCTCAAAGACAATACCTACATTAATTTTATTAGCTTACATGAGCCTTGTTACCTTAAACTATTTTTTTTTCAATCTTCAAAGCACGGTGGAAAAAACATAATCTCATTGCGGGCAGGAGCACACAGAGGTAGTGTAGTCTTGATGTAAGGAGGGCAGCTGTGGCAAGACCACACAAAAATCTCTGCAGGTGAGAATGTCTGCCTGGCAGCTTCCCTGGAGAGCAGAAAGGGAAGTTGTAAGTGGGCTAGGCAGAGAGAGAGAGAGAGGAAATCCAAACTAGGCTTGGTGATGGCCTATAAAAGGTTTTGAGGTTAGTGAAAAGGAAATAGCATATAGTTTTGATATCTATGCAAATACTAGCAATGTGGTTACTGTACCCAGCTAGGGTATTTTAATTATTATTTTGTTGTAAGTAGGTTTTGAACTCTTGCAAATACGTTTAGTAAGTTTCTGGTTATAGTCAGCTTATCCAGAAACCAGCGGCTGATATTTTAACTTTGAAGAGATTTTTTAGAGTTGCATCAGCTTCATTGCACAAGATTTTGGTAAGGGGATGTATTGAATAAGACTTGTAAATAATGAATTAATTACTCATAACAGCTGCAGTGATGGCAAACTGTGCTTTATGCTGAGCATGACACTGCCCTGGCAGTGGAGATGTAACTGTCCCTTCCAAGCTCCCTTCCCAACCAGTGAGGAAAACTGGACAAGGCCTGCTCGGAAAGGCAGGTGTAGGCTTTGTATGTAAGGACAGTAGGGAAACACAATTTTTACGTTCTATCTCAAAGTCAGCTGCGTTTCAGTAAATAAGAGACCTTGGACCGGCCTGTTTCAGTGCCTGTCATTCAGAAAGATGCTAAAATGTGCTCAGCTGCAAGGGTGAGAGGATTTCTTACACACCGGTTAGAAACTGTTGCAGTAGCCTTTCCCTGGGCAGGTGTAATCTGCCTTAAGACGACTATGACCACTGTAGCATTCAAACCAAGTGCTAAAAGAAAGCCCTCAGAAGAAGTATCGTATTTGTGAATAAGGAGCTATACGGCTAAAGGGAGCTACTGGTCAAAAAAATCCGATTTAAACTGACAAAAAGGGTATGTTCACATACGCTGCTTGGGGAAGAGGGAAAAGCTGTGGCACTACAGGGCAATTAGATACCTATCACTTAATCTTTCTTTCCGGATTAAAAAAAGAACAGGTAACACCAGAGCTGCCTGAACTCGAGGAGGATATTTGGATTACTCTAATGCTGCGGAAGATGGATGTTCCAGGTACAGCAATCCCCTGAAAAGGTCATGAAAAGGGCAGAAATTGAAAGGCAAGCTACTGGGGGGGAGAGGAACAGAACAAAAGTAGGGAAAAAACAGTCAATTCAGGGCTATTACTGTGAAGTAAGGAAGAGAGAGACTCACAGTGCAAGGCAAGTTAGACTCAGGCATGCTTATGTGGAGCTAAGGATGGTCAGGCCAGGTGCAGATGACCTCAGGGACTCTATTTTGTCCATAGTGTGAGCTGCTCAGAAAAGTGGAAAGCTCCTTCCTTGTTCCTGAGAGGATTTGGAGAAAGAAATCACGGCCTTGCAATTGGAATAACTGTCCAGTTTATAAAAGAAAAGCCCACCTTCGTGTGGCTGTTCATCATGTCCTGTGGCGGGTTCAGAGACAGCTGGCTGAATCAGTAATGGCCATCTGATGGATTAAAATGACCATGTATTTCTTTTGCTTCATTGAAGTTAACAAGAACTAAGTCTGTGTGCCAGAATCGGGGAGATGGGTGGATCACCTCAACTTGAGTGTGCGTGGGTTTGCTCGTTTTTCCTCAGGCTTGTTCACTTTTCCGTCTAGCGAATGCTTAGTGGGTGGGCAGATGCCTTTCACACTGTGTGTTGGATGTGAATTTTGAGTCCTCTGATGGGATGTGAACTGATGCGTTTAAGTATTGAACGTTTGGGAACAAACAGTTACAGCTTCTTTCTAAGGAGGGTATGATCTCAAAGTCATTTCTGGCCTGCACGGATTAGAACCAGCGATCTGGAAGCTGAAATGAGTAGTGCAGCAATTTGTAATGTAGAGCTCTGGTTTCTGTAGAAGCAAATTCATTAGCTCAGATTGGAGGTGTCATTTTAACTCCTGATTTAACAATAGACATGATTTAAATGTGGGTATTTAAAGCTTATTGTGTCTGTTATGTGAGATCATTCTGTTGTGTTCTGCTAAGGCTTCTTATTCCCTAGGGAGCTGAGTGAACAATATAGAAATGAAGACAGTAAAGTGGTAGGACACGCAGTCCTGACTGCTGTACAGAGTAGGATGGTTCAGGAGTGTGTAACTCGCCTGTGATGAGTAAAGACGACTACTGCAGGCAGGAAGGGTGGGATCCCTTTCACATACCAGCCCCCCAGCCCAGGCACTGAAAAAGGAAGAGACCCTGCAGTTAGTTTGTATTACGGTACATTCCCAAAAAACATTTCTTCTTACCTCTTAAGACACGCACGTGACTTTAATTGTACATCAGCCATGCTTCCATACCTGCAGAAACAAAATGAAACTAATTTACATTGTTTAACACAATGTTGGTGTTGTTAGCTGTGTGCCACAACAGTCAGGTTTTAATGCCTCACTTTTTTAGATGTTGTCTTGTTACTTGATTAAGAAGCTGAAAAAGTTTCTAGTCTGCCAGCTATCATTACTTTCTATACTTCTATCTGGTATTTAGGGTGAACAGTTAGTGTTTTCACATAAGCCTTTTTTTGTGGCCCCTAGCAATTCTTATATGATGTGGGGCTTGAAATCTGGTCACAGCTTTCCAGCTGCCAGTGTACAAGAGGTCTGTCATTTTCAGTATTACTATTATTTGTCTCTCATTTTTATGCACCCTTTTTTTCTGTTGTCCTCCTCCCCTCAAAAAACAGGCATAACTGACTAAAGGTGTTCAGTGAACTGCACATAAAAACATCTGTGTCTCGCCGCAAGGACAGAGGAGTTAATTTAAAGCCTAGTAATCTGTATTAATAACTCATAGTATTCACTCTAAACATGTATCGCTTTGCAGTCAAAGCTGCAGTGTTGACACTGCTGGGTTTGTCTTACACCCATTCATGAAATATGGCTAAATTTTCTGAAATGCCATATCCTGATCTGGAAGAACCTAGATGCGCCACCTACGCACTTTGCTACTTCCCTTTTTTAAAATATTTATACACACCACAGATGGAAATATGAATCCCTTAACAAAATTTAATAAAATCAGTGTGTATGATTGTAGGGTTTTGGGGGTTGTTTTTTGCCATTTTGGGATTGGGGTTTTTTTTGAACATTGCTTTTCTGGTTAATGTCAAAGTAGCAGAAAGTTAGGAATATCCTGTTATTACCAGAAAGAAGGAAAAAATGAAAACAAACAGTGTTTTTATTAATGTGTTATTAGCACAAGAAAAGAAATTAGATTAGGCTGACACTCTTTTTAAAACATCCTTTTTTAGTGTGGCTAAGTTACCACTTGCCCAGGAAATAAGCAGACAAACCTCTTGACTTTCACTCATGTAAATATAAGATGTTGCAGAATCTTGGGGATTAAATGCAAAACTCTATGGTATTTAAGGAGACATCCAGAGTATTATGGTTTGAAAATGAGAGGGGGTATGCCTGCTGTGATTAATAGAAAATTTCCCTAAAAAGTACCTGCTTATGATGTCGATGCTTTGCCTGAGTGTTTTTAAGGCTAGCATACTGTAAGTGTTGGCTCCTTAACTGGAAATTTGTCCTACTCTTGTGTAGTGAGAGTTGGTCTTGAAATGGGAAGCAAGGTGTTAAAATTTGCTTTTAAAATTCGTGCTTTTAACATGGCATACTTACAGAGTACCTAGCAGGAGGAAGTGAGCTCTCTCTGTCTTCTGAATGGGCCAAAAGCCATGCAGTCACATGAGCCAGAAGTTGGACCCAAGCTAATAAGACGGTAGAGAGGTGTTTTCATGGGAATACTCGTTAATCCCTGCTCATTTTAGTCTCAAGTTCGCTAACCTAGTCACATCCTGAATGAATTCCAGATCAGATATATTAGATGTGTTAACTGCTTATCAGGTGCGTTAGCTCAGTCTCAGGGCTAGGGATCTGCGTTATCATTGTCCCGTGGTTTCTGATTGACTTAAAAACGGGTGGAGCAAAGCTCTCTTGCTCAGAGCTGTAGGGAACGTACCAGGTTGGCGCACATCTGAGCTTGTGAGGTGTTTTGGAACCGAGCCGGAATGGTAGTACAATGGAAGAACTGCAGAACGTCATCCTTAGGTTTTCATGCTTTGATTGCTACTGGTACAGTGCAGCAACGTTGCCAGTAGTAAGAGGCAAACCCCTGCCTTAGCTCACTGCATCTCAGTCTTCGCCACCAAGCAGGAAACCCATGAAGCAGAATCTTTGTGGGATAGATTGGTAGGAGACTTTTCTCTGAACTGCCTTTGGAATATATTGTTCTTGAATTAGTATTATGTTTAAGCAATGTTCTTAAAATTGTTCCCCAATTTGAAATATAAATTATTACCTTTTTCAGGAAATCCAGTAGAGGAGACTTCGTATTTTCTGCTGATCGTCTGGTAGGTGGAGAATTTCTTCTTCTTGGTATTGTACTCTGTAACTCTTCCATAAAATGGGTCTTTTAGGCTAGAATAATGGTGGTGTGAGAGCAACTTTTCTACACAAAGGAAATTGCTGTTTGACAGCAACTTTCTGTATAGGGACTTCTGTTCTCTGTTATGGACTGCTTTCATCTCAAACGATTCCAGAAACCATGTTATTATCAAACACAACTACTTCAGGATAGAGAGCAGTACTAATAAGAGAATACTGTTTAAAAACAGATGCACAGAAGCTAGAGATAATTCAGTTTTACTTTGAAACCGTACTTCTGATCTTGTGAACAGAGCTGTCCAGTTTCTTACAGTCTAGATAGCAATTGCTTGGATGCAGAAGAGCCTCCTGGCACTTCTTGTGTATTAGATTAGTAGCTCTGGGTGCATCCACACTGGGAATTGGTTTGTAGCCATATGGTAGTTACTAGCAGGCACAAAGCAGTTTGAAGTTTTCACACGTTAGTAAGTCAGAACAAAGGCTGCTGGGAACGCAACATTTATCTCATTTAATTACCTGCTTAAAGAAAACCACACCACTCATGCCCCCACGTATACGTCTTTGTATTCATGAGGGTGTTTGCTGTCTGCAAATCCACATTTATTAAGAAGGAAAGTCTTTCTTTCCCCCCTCTAGCAAAGATGAGTCCAGAGACCATTCCATCACCAGCACCATTTGCTACAGCAGGCAGGTTTCCTGTGATGAGCCCAATCTTAATCCATGCCTGATCCAGGCTTGCTCAGGGCTTAGATGTGACCACAACCTGAGATTGTGACTGCAGTGCTTTTTATCTGCAGCTTTTCCACTTTCTCCCCTGCTTTTCCATTCTTGAGGATGTTTCTTGCATTCCCATTCACCAAGAACAGTAAAGGCCCAAGCCGACAAATCCCACCACTCATAACTCGTAGATCAAGTGGCTGACTGGAGTGCCGCCTTTGCTGATGGTACATCGTAACAGACAGGTGGAAAGTCGCAGCCCCAACTTCGTTCTGTGCCAGCAGTTCTCAGCAGATACCATTTAAATAGACACGTCCTTTACAGTTCATTGGACGAGTAGGAACAGCCTAGGAAACATCCACCACCTGTGAAAGACTAGCTCAACTCTGTGTCGTTCTTCCTGGGTTTTGTGGTTTCAGGTTCTTCATGTCCTTAAATGTGCAAATAGCACAAGATTCAGGAAGCCAACAAAGGTCAACACCAGCAATCCTATACATTTACAGGGTATAGGTCTCCAGCACAGGGCTCAGGCCCCTTCCCCACCAGTACTCCTTTCACAGGAAGGGTTTCTGGTTAACATTCTCATTTTACCTTGTATTAGGTTCCCATCATGCTGCACCCGTTAAGGAGCATTCATCCCTGCCAACTTCTTTGACTTTAAGAGAAGCACTATATTCCTAATCTGTATTTTAAAAAAAGAGATAAGCAATTCTAATACTGACAGGAAGACCCTTAACAGTCTTGACTGGACCTTACTGTCATTAATTAGTGTGGAGGACCTCTCCCACGTACCTTCTCACTTTACTTGGAGGTCCTGCGCCATTTTGAGGGAAGCACTGATTTTTTCCCCCTCATTGCTAGAAACCGCAGCTTCCAGGCAGTCAGTTAAGTTTAGGCCCTTGTACCAGCATCTTCTATGGGCTGGCCAGCACTTGTACAGATAGAGAGCTGCTCTTCCCAGAAACACCTCTGTTTGCTGGTCACACAGATGTTTGCTACAGAACCTGCTAGTCTGTTTTCCATTCTGTAGGAGGAATTTTATGCAAAAACAGTATGTAGGACTATCTCATTTTCTGTATGTTATTCCTAGGTGTGGCGAAGAACAGTTAAAATTTCACGTGGGACGTGGTCCCTACTAAACTTGGTGGGGTGCAAGCATAGTTAAGACTTGCTACGTTTTCCACCCAGTTAGCAAAGAGAGCTTAATGTCAAGATGCAATACGTGGAGAGAAGAAACATATGCATGGGATTGTAGGGTAGCAAAATACATCTTGTTGCAGAGAGAAAATGAGAATGAAGTTAAGCTTGCTACAAGCTTGGCAGTTGTTAGTGGCAGCATCTCATAAGGTCACCATAGGAAGAGGTCTTAAGGAGGGATTCTACAGCTGATGAATTTCTGGTGGTACAGTTTTTTTCTTCTGGCAGTTTGTTTCACACGTAAGGGATGACACAAACGTTCAAAGATTCTTGGGAGAGAAAGGAATTAACAGGCGGTAAAGGTTAGCAGGGAGTTTCTGAAAGCCACTGCCAGTGCTGTGATCCTGAAGCTGAAAGATGTGGGGTTAAAGTCATGAGGATGAAGACAACCCACCTTGTGTTTGTGAAGGAGGAGAGGCAGCTGTGGGAAGTAAGCCTCTAACACAGGAGACGATCAGTCATTATGACTTGCGGTAGTAGATACCTGGAGAGGGAGACCTCAAAGCAGTAGTGAGACCAATTTGGGAAACACTGGCAGACAGCTCCTCTCGGTGCAAGAAGCTCACGCTGAACCCTTGTATGTGTGCTGCCCAGCACCCACGCGCTGTGGAAGCATTTGATGTCGCCTTGCAGGATTGCTGTAGAACTAGTGAGATGCTCACAAAGCCCACAGCATTTTTACTGAGACCACCCGAGAAGTTTTTTCCAAGGCCTGCTCAGTAGGAGGTATGCAAAAGCTATGTCCAGCCCTGTGAAGTTAAGCTGGTGCTGCACACCAGCTGAGCGGTGTGGTGGTGTGGGCTAAGAGACCGGGTGAGGAACAGGAAGAGGAGCCATCTCCCAGAGGCACAGAGGACATTGCATGTCTAGAGTTTTGGCAAGGACCAAGCCAAATCGACTTGCAGCCTGGATTCAGGCAGGTATGTGTCGTTTACCCAGCACTCGCCTACAGCCCCAGTTCACAAGTACAGTGGTGCTTTTCAGCGGAAGGTAGATTTTGTGGTTTGACTGGAGGTTGAGGAATTAATTAGTTTCTCAGCCCTACCAGCAACTCCGTGTGTAACACTGAACAGGTCACTTCACCTTTCTGCCCACCTACCTCTCTTTCGGGGCGGTAATAATGCATACTTTAAAAGTGGTTTGAAATCCTGAGGTGCAAAGAGCTGTACAGATACAAAGCATGGCTGACAGCCCCACTGTTCTGCCTTCCCTTCAGCTTCCAAGAAAAGCTACAACATAGTGGGTTAGAGGATCCCCCTAGGAATTACTGTGATCTTGGAAATTAGGTGATGCATGGCTATCACGTAACATACAGTTAGACTACTGTCTTCCCACAAATAGGGGAAGATAATAATGGTCACTCCAGAGTTTATTTACATTCTGGTTTCTTGGCATTTAAATGCTTCACCTGTCTCCAAATTGCAGGCAGGTGGAAGAGTTGTAACATGCAGCTGCTGAGGATCACAGATACCTTTTGGGGTGGCTCTAAAAGGGCTCCTGTTTTTCCAGCCTTGTCTGGTCAGAGCAGCACCACCTCTGACTGGGCTGGTTTCCTTATTTAGTGATTGTACCTCTTCTAAGTGGGACTGCTGTCAGCCTGCTTTCTATAGTTGCCTATATCCAAATTTCTCTGTTCACGGACTCTGAGGAACTGGTCAAACCTGATTTCTTCAGTGCTATTTGAGTGTGGTAAGGAGACTTTATTCATGTGCTTAATTGGCTGAGAAAAGGTAGATTTCACTAACATTTTCATATCCTTATGGTAGTTAGCTAAAACTCCTTGGACCTCTATTAACTGTTGGTTTTGCTAACAGTTCTAACAGATCTTGTACTAATGAAGGTTCAAAGCGAACAGTATTTCCCTTTGCTTACTGCAAAGGCTCTGGGGTAAATCTTAAACATAGAACTGTAATAAATGAGCACGTTGGCCTATAATTTTGTATATCAGCATTAAATGCTTAATCTAAAACTTCAGCATAAGTCTGTAAGCCTTGACAGTTTAACTAGGCCTGCTAGAATTTAACATCCCTTTTAGCTTTTTTTTTTTCTCCAATTAAAAATGGACTTTTTGTTATTGATAACTTTAATTCATGGTCAAACTCTTCTACCTTCAGACCAAAGCTTTACTTCCCTGCTTCACGTGGGACCACAATAATACCTGTTTTAGCTTCCAAGCAATGGCAGCCACGTCTCTGGGAGAGGAGCAGGGCTGCAGGTTCTCAGGGCCAGAGAGAAAAGAGGTGGAAATTATAATCCCTGAGCGTGGGGGCAGCAGAAAGCCTAGTGCAAAAATAAATGTTTTATCAACACTGACAAGTTTACAGAAGAATCCTTTCCAGCCTCTATATACAACATTCGTATGTATACTAAACCCAAGGAGATTGTGAATATAGACCTTCACTGGTTCACTCTAAACTTTTGGCAGATAATGTGGAACGATGCTAACCCTATCAACGTGACAGCAGTACGAAAAAAGCGTTTCTTCCAAACCTGGCTCATAGGTTGGCTTTTTTTTTTGGTGAAATAACTTTAAACAAATAAAATAAAATTGTGTACAGATGTCCCAGAAACCTAAAATTAAATCAAGGATTTCTTGGCTTGTTCATGTGAGAAGATGTGTCTTTCAGTAGAACACTGGTGCCTTCAGTCTCAGGATTACAGTGACTGAATCGGAAACCCTACTTGCAGAGAGACAGGAGGAGGAAGAAGAGGAGGAGGAAGGTAGTACAGCTGGCTTCTCTACATTTGCTTCCTGCAGCCACCAAACATGCAATGAGACAAGCACAAAGGGGCCTGACAGTTCAGAAGGACCTGCTTCCCATATGCAGTTTTGCTACACTGGAAACATTACCCTGTGAATTGCTTTTTCGGTCTTTTGCCCTCTTTTATGTCAGTTGCACCCTTTGACCTCTTCACTGATCTAGTCTGACCACCACCTCTGAATATGGCTGCCACAAACCCAACTCTAGGAAAAAACTGTCGTACTAAAAGGACTAAAAATATCTTCAAAGTGGGATTGTAAATTTAAGGGACTGTTTCTAATTCCTCGTAGAGGCTGCTGGTGTGCTAGGAACTAGGGCAGAATGGAAGAACAGAAAAAAAATCTTCCAGTCTGCTCTGCCCTGTTTCTGAAATAAGAAATGTCTTAAGTGAGCAGTATATTTGCTCAGTCCCAGGAACAATCACCTCATTTCTGCCATCATATGGTGACTTTTGCTTAACAGGTTTCATCTTTAGCTCAGCAGTAGCTTTCCTTGAGCACTTCTGGCCTGTGAATCTTTGGCTCACTAGCAGAGAGAATTTTTACACCTTTAATACCCAGAGCATCTTTCGTGGGCAATCATTCTGGGTTCAGATGAATACGTTTTGGTAACTTTGCCTGGGGTACAGCTGCAGGGCCAGCACCGGGGGAGAGCTGGAGGTTTTCTGGCCACGTGAGGCTGGAGGGGTGTGTGGCTTACTAGCTGCGCCTCCAGCAGAGATGTCCCTGCTGAACTGGGCCATCTGTACCGTGTGAAAGTGCAGGTGCTTGGCAGAGCTTCCCATAGTAACCACAGCTGGCAGGTGCCAGAAGAAGGAGGCGATAAAGAGATTTCTAGATCTACTGACTTGTCTTTGGGCACTCGCTGGTGCGTTTACATTGCTGCAGCTTCTGTGGCTGTTCTGGCAGCCCCACTGCAGTTTAGTCATAGAAATACGGATGTGAAAATAGACCTCGGAGCCTAGCTGGTGGGGAGCTGAGAGAGGGTGAATTTTCCCTTTTTCTCACTAGTATTTTGTGTCAGCAAAATGAAGTTGCATTGGTGCTTCACTCATTTGTTGAGAAAAATTTCTCTGTGATGCCTGTGCCTGCCAGATATAAATAAAGTCAGTTTTATGATTGCTGATGAACCCCCTCTTTCCCCAATCTTGTTCTGTAGTGCCTTCATTTGATTTGTGGACAAAATGTAGGCATCACCCCCAAAAAGTCTCTAAATTCAGTCCCTAACTACTATTAAAGAGACCCTTTTAGACCCTTGAGGCTGTTAGGTGTTCACCTAGTACTTGTGAAAACGACTGACATTTAGTATCTTATCTCCATAGACAACAAATCCCTTTAGGCTGACTGATCTCTTTGGTTCTACAGATCAGACTTGTGGTTGAAGAGGGACTGAATCAACTGCCATACACAGAATGTACGGTGACCACTCCAACAGGTATGTGGGAAATTACTCCTCCCCTAGGTAGGACTGGAAGCGGAAGCTTAACTAACATAAAAAAATTTGGACCTGTTACAAGAATCACAGAATCATAGAATATCTCGAGTTGGAAGGGACCCGTAAGGATCATCGAGTCCAACTCCCTGCTCCTCGCAGGACTGCCTAAAACTGAACTACGTGACTAAGAGCGTCCTCCAGATGCTCCTTGAACGCCAACAGGCTTGGTGCCGTGACCGCTTCCCTGGGGAGCCTGAGGCTGAAACAGTTTAACATTCAGGGTAGAATATGGAGTTAAGGTCCTTTCTGGTATTTTAAAAGCTAGAAAGTGTGTAACAACACAGTTGAGCAAAACGTACAGTCATATAGTTGTCATTTTACTAAGGTTTTAAATTGGTCTTGCAAAACCATGATGAAAATTTACCAGTGTACGTGCAAGATCAGTTTACTTGCCCATACTGCAGTGTTGAATTAAAACTGATGACATTTCACATGCCCATTAAAGAAAGAGTACTTGGCACAAGCAGTTGTGCCATGCCAGCCTAAATCTGTCTCTGTTGGCAACTGGGGCCAGCTGGGAGTGATGATAGGCAGGAAAGAAAAAGTAGCTGTGTTGACACTAGAGGAAACCCATTGCAGTACTTTTGGTTTGCTCCTATTCACTGTAAAGATACGTAAGGTTGCATGCATTACTCGGAGGTAGCTGCTTAGTGCCTCAGCAGCTTCTTGGGAACGGCTCAAGTACGCACTGTGAACCCACGGCACGCCTGTAAGACACGCACCAGGCGAGTCCTCTTCCCCCCAAGAATTTAATTTGCATTTCTGCAGGGTGAGAGCAGCTCTGTGCATTCACACCCTCTTCCCCTCTGCCCTTCGCAGTAAATCGTTTGTACGTCTTTACTTTTAGTTGGAGAAAGATGGACTGAAAAGACTAAAGTCCGAAACAAGACAGAGTTTAGGAAGGCACTCAGGAGGCACAATCACTTACCTTTGCTCCTTTTTAAATAAAACAGCAGCTACTTTACTTCTTGAGCATCGGCGTCACATCTGTTCCAGGTCAGTCGGTGACGGATAGGTTGATGGCCATCTTCTCTCCGCATTACACAGTTTGGCTGGCAGGTCCCCTGCAGTAACATCACTTGGAAGCTCGACAGTTCTTTTTGAGTGGGCCACTGCCCTGGCCGCGGGCAGAGAGAGTCTCGGACCTTGCCCTTGGTGAAAAGACAGTTTCCTGCCCTTACTCCTAGACACACTGTAGATAGTCTTACTGTCTGAAACTGTCTTAGCGCTGCAGTCAGTGTTGCCCTTTCACTCCAATGCCTGTGCCCAGTGAGGGAGCTAAAACAGCCTCAGCCGAGCTCTGCCAGTAGGAAGTGTCCCTTGGGCACTCGGGTGCCTCTGCATGCATTCCTGCATGCGTATACTGAGCTCTTTCCCTCCAAGCATTTGTAAGATGCCATAAGCACAGGTGATTTCTGCTTTTCCGGGCTCAGAAGCAGAACACCCCTCAAGGACATCAGTGAAACACCCTGTTCTTTCTCCTTTCAGGGAGCCTTTGGACTTTTTCAGTCAGGCAGGGGAGCATGCAGTGCCTGTAAGGAACATCACCACGTGTTCTTCCCAGCAGTGGTGCTGGGCAAGCTTGTTACCAGCTTCTGGGGTTAGATCTGAAGAAGTAGGACTGGGACGATCTTGTTTTGCTGTCTTTATCTTTGAATTAACAAGAGACTTGAGCTCGCAGTATACTGATGATCGTATCTCTCATATGCATAGCATTGCCCACTTCTTTCTTTCAGTGACCAAGAACACAATGACAGGAGCATTGTAGCGTCCTATTGCAGTTCTAACTCTTCCACCTGCAGCACTGCACTGTATTTACTTGGCTTCTTAGGGGACATACTGTTTACCTTTATTTTGCATAGCGTCCTTCATTTAAAATAATCACCCAATACCCGAGTAATAAAACACATCCTTGGAAAGGATCACTTCTGTGCCACTCTTCTGACACGACTTTTAAAGGCAAAAAAAGCACAAGTTCCTTACCAATGATGGGTTTGGCCCTGTTTCCATTCCTTGTCAGAGGGCTGCAGGATATGGTGTGCAGCTTGGTTCATGCCACTTGTGGAGAGATGTGGAGCTCACTGTTGGCCCCTGGGTGTTTGGGGGATCTCGGTTCCATTCACACCAAGGCCACTTAAAACACTGTCCCCCAAAGGAGCGTTAAGATGGGGCAGAAGGGAGCAGCCGCTGCCACTGACGTCTGGTTTCTTTCCTCTCACAGGACACAAGTATGAAGGAGTCAGATTTGAAAAGGGAAACTGCGGAGTCAGCATAATGAGAAGTGGTAGGCAGTTTCTGGTTGTTGAATGAGCACGAATTAAACGTTTTGGAAACCTGTAAGCACCTTCCTTTCAAAAATGTGCAACAACACTTCTCTACAGCAAAGCCTTACCCAGACCTGCCAGTTGTTGTTCTTTCTTAGGTATCCTTCGTCACAGCGTGTCAAGTAATGTGTTTCATGAACATTTTAGGAGACAAATGGCTGCAGCAGATTTCATCTGGCCTCTTCTCTAGCAACTGTTAGCTGTGAGAGGCCAGGCCAGCCGTCCTTCCTTGTCCGCCGCTAACAGCTACCGCTCCGAGACAGATAAACCATGCTCAGTGCCGGTAGAGTCGCTGTTATTTTGCCCAATGCGGCGGAAACCTTTGTATCTGTGACGTAAAATCCAGCGGCTCCACAGCTTCCTGCACGACATTTTGCACCGTGGTGTCTCTGGGCAGAGCTCAAAGAAGTCCTCCAAACCCCAGACGTTTGCTTTGCCCTTTCCAGCTCTCGCCTTTGAGAGCTTAGCACTGGTGTGTGGCAACACTAATACCCAGGAGCCAAGTAACACCAAGTCGACTCGTTTTTCTGTCTAAACAGAGAAAAAAGGAAAATAGCTTCAAGTGTTTTTAACGCTTAGAACCGAGAAAAAAAAAAAAAAAAAAAGTCCTTTTTAGAACTCTTCACCAATAGAGTACTGGGGCTGTCCATTTAATTGTAGCATCCTGCAACTGTGCTGTTTCTTAGCATGTAACAATTTGTTGTTGGTTTTTTTTGCTGCTCATTTTGAGGCGAGGCAATGGAACAAGGCTTACGAGACTGCTGCAGATCAATCCGCATAGGAAAAATCCTGATACAGAGCGACGAGGAGACTCAAAGGGCGAAAGTGTACTATGCTAAGTTTCCACCAGACATTTACAGGAGAAAAGTTCTTCTTATGTACCCAATACTAAGTAAGTGTCTTTCATCCTTACGTACAGTTCCACTCATGTGAGCAGGGAGGGCACTGGATTTAAAGGAAAATTTCCAAATTTCAGGGGCTTTGAGGAGGTTTTTTGCTTGGTTTAGGTGACACAGTAGGGAATTTATCAGGCTGTGCCAGAATACACATTAGTCAGCCTGCACCAGCAGGAATGCAGAGCGACTCATCTGGGCATGCCTGCGTTTGTGAGAAAGGTTGAAGCATTGAGGCTCGATATAAATTTAATTTTTTACATTTTGCCATGAGAAAAGACTCAAACAGTACTTTTCTCATGCTATTAAAAGATATTTTTGGATTAATATTATAATCCTAGAAATAAATTACTTTAAAATGAAATACAGTTAATACTACCAAAAAAAAAAATCTGGTAAGCGTGGTAAGGAGTTTGTCAGGATGAAGTAACTTTTCCAGTCTAAGATTTAATTCTGGTTCTACACATGGAGCTCTTAATGGCCATTTTACTATTTTAGGTGAGCTATCTCACCTCAGGGCTTTAACAAAATCCACCAACTTCAGTGCTTAAAACCTGGCAGAGTTGGCTGTTTCGGAGTAGAGATGAAGTTCCTTCATCAGGAGACCAAAGTTTTCGACAATTAATACGTGCGGAGGTGATAGTTTTCCAGTGGGAAAGGACAGTATCACCAGTCAGTCGCACACCAATGTTAACAGGGATATTCTCGGATGGACAAGTTCTTCAACCAGGGGAAAAAAAATACAAATCTCACTTTTTCCCCTTTTAGGTACTGGTAATACTGTCATCGAGGCTGTCAAAGTTCTTGTAGAACACGGCGTACAACCAAGTGTCATTATCCTGCTAAGCCTTTTCTCCACACCGCATGGTAAGTTGAGGGGGCGTGAGGGGGCCAGAAGAGTGCGCACAGGTACGTTTAACGGGGAAGAGTTAATTAGTCACGCGCTTCAGACAGCGGTGAAGAGCTGTTCCTTTGCAAATAACGATAGCCGTGTTGCTCAGCTCAGAAGAGAGAGGGGTTTTTTTGGCTGAACTGTAAAACTGAGAGTGAGGGGCGACATGTTTGGTGTGGGCAGTGGAGTGGGCTAGCAGAAGGGAAAAGGCCTGTTACACCTAATGGCAAAACATTCCTGGTGAATGGTAAAGCATTCCTAAAAGCAGGAATTTGCAGTGCTGCCAGGTACACAGAATGCTTCAGTGGCTCACAGAGCAGTGCCAGTGCTGCTGCTGCTGCTCTGGACTGTAGCAGCCCGGGGATGGCGCTGAGCTGGTCTGCCACCAAAGGAGTACCAGTTCTGTACGGAGTGCGAGGTAAATGAAGCTACAGAGCAGTCCTGTCTGCATGTCAAAGATCCTAACTTGTAAAAGGGGATCCACCAAAGGAACATCTGTTTCTGTGAAGTAGGAAAATGGATCTTGTGCATTGTTTTAAAAATGGTCCATGGCAGAAATCGCGATCCAAAAAGTCAGCTGAACCGCAGAGAGTTATTCCTGGCAGCCTGTAACCACTGTGGTGATTAGACTGGGACTATACGTGTATGGTAAAGAAAAGAAAAATCCAAATAAGAAAGCCCAAAAAAGCAATCCACTAAGTTCAGGAAGTTTTTCCTCATAGACAGTCAGCTAAGGCAGAAACATGAAGCGGAGATGGAAGAACAGAGCCTGACTTACCTACGGAATTCCGCTAATCGTGATTTAACATGTGGTGCTGAAATACAGCGGCAGTGCTGTAGTCATTATTGCCTTTGCCCTCTCTCAAAAGGTGCCAAATCTATCATCCAGGAGTTCCCGGAGATCACAATTTTAACCACAGAAGTTCATCCTGTCGCACCAACGCACTTTGGACAGAAGTATTTTGGAACAGACTGACACGCTCGGAACAAACGGATTTGACTGTATGATGTTACAAGAGGGTTTTTTCTACGTTTTATTATTGTTGGGTTGGTTGAGGGCAAGTTTAAAAATCTTCTTGGCCAAAGGGGGAAATACTTGACTTCGGTTAGTTCTGGTCAGATACTGCCGGAACACTGAATCAGGCCCAGTAATGAAGCGCTCCGTCATTACAAAGTCAAGCCTCTCAATGTTGGGGTTGTATAAATTGCTACACTCCCTGCTTTAACTTATTTATTCTTCTATAGCCTGTCCTGTGGCTGCTTGCAAGAGCAAAATAAAACAACTAAATCACAAAGGTGCACACTTCATTTCTAGTGGTAACGTTTACCTCACTCCAGGTCAGCAGGTACAGCCGCTCCTAATGCTTCCGAAACGGTGGGTGCGCTTGGAACTCGCTGTAATTCTTAGCAGCCACGCTGAGTTTTTGGTAGAATTTTCCATGTTTGGCCGCTGGCCAAGAACTAAAGATGCAACCCTTTGAGTTTTGTTCTGTATAGGTTATTTTCAAATAGTAAAACAGCCACAGTTGTCTTGCTCAACGGTACCGAATAAAGCAGCTTCTTGTTGTAGTACACGCACCCTGGCAAACCAGCGGGGAATCGAGGGTGGGAGCAGCGCTGTCTACAGAAATTTCTGTCGTTTCTGAGAAACTTAAGTTTTGCCTGCAGACTGCTGTGGGTGAATCAGTATCGGTAACCCTTCTAAAGAAAGGGAAGCTGTGGCAAAAAGTTGAACTCGATTTCTAGCTCTGTTTGCAGAGCAACGGGGCTTACAGTCAGAAGACAACTGTGGGCCTCGTGGCTTAGCACCCTTTCAGAATACTCAACGCAGTAACTGTATCGATCCGATTAAACATAAATCTGCAGCCAAATTCTTTCTTTGGCTTTAAATCCCCTGGTACCAAGTACACAACATGCGGCACTTAAACTAGCCAGTATCTCACCTTGCTATAACTTGGGGAAAATTTATGTATAAAGACAATAGAGCCCATTATTATTTTTTAAATACATCCATATTGCAAGAAGTGCAGGATGCTGGAACGCCATCCCAAGTAGAGTGCGTCGCACCTCTCGTCAGACAAGCGGAACGCAAAGGGCTGCCCCAACCATTACCTCGTAGGAGAAGGGGCAGCACGTAGTGACTCCTTTTTTTGACACAGATAAAGAACCTTCCCCACTCCAGCAGAAATTTCAGTTAGTTACCGTTGTGTAAGGCTTCCAGAGAGAGAATGGTTAGCCTGAGCATGGGCTAAGTCACAGGAAATAACCATTCACAAGTATAATAAATTAGCCAAAAATGGTTTTAATGCAGTCCTTGCCTGCAGTACAGTGTAAACCGTGCAGGCTTTCTAGTATAAACCATAATAGAAAATGACAAAGCAGCATGTACAGGACGTTCTGCTGTAGAAACCATACAAACACTTGGAAAATGCTAGCGAAACCTACACAAAGCATTCGTAATAGTCGGAACGTTTGTGGGACAGTAAAAACGAGTATCCAAAGCTTTTGTAAAAACCCACTTGATATCAAAAGTCTCGGTGCCGGCAGCAGCATTGAACTCCTGCACCCGACTGAACATCCCAAGTGTTGTCAGCAGACCATTGGAGATGGCCACTGGAAAACATTTACTTGCTATCAAGTGAAGGGGTGAGAATCAGTATTAAGGACACAGCTCTGGGTGGCACGTCCTTAGCTCAGCAGAACAGCGTTGACCGTACGCAAGACACTTCTAAATACCAACGCCAGGCTGTCCCGGTTATCTAAACAGCAGCTGAACGTAGTAACAAACCAACGCAATGACATTTATGTTAACTTTTTCCAATGATGTCGCAGTTACTGGTGCAGAGCCTGCTAAGCCAGTCTTCCTCGATAGGAAAAGGGCGTAGGACGAGGGAGCTTTACAGCGCAGGGCGTTCCGACCCAGTCGCAGAGGTAGCGCGCTGCTTCCCAAGCGGAGCCTTCGGCTCCCAGCACAGCTCTGGCAGTCAGGGTTCCACTCCACCCACGTTTTCCCGCCTAGCCAAAACACCAGCACAAACCCACTCGCTTACTTTGAAGCAAGGTAACGAACTCCTCCGAATGCTGAATTCTAACATCCAGCTAGGTCTGCGATTATCTGATCCTGAGATTTATCTTTGAGGGAGCCATTTTCACAACAAACATAAATGAGTCTCGGGAGAAAAACAGCTGGACAGACAGAGTAATTTCTAAAAGAACATGACCTTTTCTCTTATACATGTTACTAGCAAAAGGGAAGCTGTTAGAAGTCCCCTGCTCCAGCAAGGCAATTCGGAGTTACTCTGGGATAGCTCCCGCTTAGCCCGTCGGTGAGCGCAGCAGGAAGCTACGCGTTGACGCAGCTACTGCAGGAGAAGAATGCCCACACAGGGAGTTAATTCAGAACAGCACAACAGGTCCCACCTACCTCCCCACACAAGCTCTTAGTCACAAAAATCCTACCTCCTCCTCAGGGGAGGCCGCCTCTGCACCAGCCCAGGCGGTTCATTACATCCTCAGGACACCGGACCCTGATACGAGGAATTTCTCTCTCCTGCGTATCCTAGAGGCTCCCGGATCCTCCAGAAAAAGGCAGGGGGGAAAAAAAAAAAAATACACCAACACTTTGAAGAACCCACGGGATTTTCATTTCTCTTGTATAGGAAGTGCTGATTCGAGAAGGTGCAGCACACGCCTTCCCTGGTTTAGAAAGGAGATGGAGGACAATTTTTGTTTGTTTGTTTCTCAGCTTCCTGTGGGATTTAGCCCAAAGTTCAAGTCTCATGAGTACTGAAAGAGCAGGAATGCCTTCAGGTAAAATACCCACGGGCTACGTGAGCTCTTTGACACTAGCATTTGACGCAAGCAGGCATTTCTTTTTAGGCACAATTGGATAAGCAGCTAAGATGATCCCTTTGTCCTTTTTGGTGTGTTTTTTGGTTGGGTTTTTTTTTCCCCGCCTTAGCATAACTCTTCTTTTTTTTTAAACAGTGGCTGCTATCCACTAAAGTTTTACAAATGCTGCTGTAAATCTGAAAACCTCATACAGAAACAAATACTGTAAGCAGCATGAAAGCATAACCAACTTACAGGCTCATACTTGAAATGCAAACTTCCATTTTATTTCACAAGGTTTACATTCCAAACTGAAGCTAGAAAATGAAGAAATAAGATTTTTCAGAAAGAGAGAAAAGCGATGCAGGAAGTTGGATCCCACTGCTCTGAGCAAAGCAAGCTGAACCTGAATGATGAGAATCACAAACCGATACCTGACAAACGTGAAGATTAGTTACAAATAAAATACGTGGCACAACTGCTTAAAATGACACCTACTCACCTTCACAGGATCCAAAGAACCGGCACAAACAGCTGAAAGCTGATGATATTTTAACTATATATTCGGGAGGAAGAGGAAAGACTCTGTCTCAAAGGGAGACGGAAAAAGGACAACAAGAATAAAACTGCGTGACAGTGGGTACGATCTCAACGTTCGTTACCAGAAAAGGAAATGAGCATTAGGCAGGAAGAGTACCTGGCAATGCCACAACCCTGCGGCGCGTGTCGCTGCCAAGCTGTCTGACAGGCCATTACTTGTAATGAAAAAAGCCACTCTGCCATGCAAATCCTTTAACGGATGGTTTCAGAACGAGTTTATTTTTGCAAGTGTTTCTGTAACAAAACAGAAGCTGATAGAATTGGAAAAATATCAGTAAAATCAAGGTATTTTCAAGTACTATGGATCAATTTCAAAAATTTGTACCACAGGAATCACTGAAATGAAAATGTGGCCCTTTGAGTTAATTAATTCTGGCTTAATAAACAAGGTCAAGAGAACCTCCTCAGCCTGCTAATTCAACGCTTTCGGCAATGAGCCAGCTACGCAAACAGTAAATCTGTTCTGCGGGCGTAACGACTATGCGCGAGGTGGCGGGTCCCTGAATACGTCTTGGCACATCATTCTTTATATCTAACTGCGGGGAAAAAAGGGTAAATTCTTCTTTTTTTTCCCCTGACACTTTACATTCATATTATGTTACAGAGTTTATGCATCAGGTTGGGTAACGAACGCTAAGTTGTGCTTTGAGTCCACACCAGCATACAGAACCAAAAACCGACAGCTAGGACAGATTTTGCTGAATCACATTTCTGGCTTGTGCTGGGAAGTGAACGTTCACTGCTATAGTGCTGTTAGGAAGCTTCCCGGTTCTTGTCCGTGTCAGTACACTACAGGCACTAGGTACAGCCTACTAAAACCATACAGTGCTGCTTCCTGTTTAAAGGACTACAGTCGTCTTCTACTCCAAACACAAACTGCACCAATTCAACAAGAGACAAAACAAAATTGCAGTGCAGTCAGGCTTACAGAAGTCCTAATTCCTTGGACAGGACTCACTGGCCAAGGAGAGGACTTGCCACAATACTATCCACAGAAACATCAATATGATGTTTTCTCTATTTATTTTTCTTTAAAGAGTACGGTGTACCTGAACATAAATGGGAGAGAAGGGGAAGAGGTGAGGAGGTGGTTGTTAGTGGTCAGTTATTCTGGAGCATTAATCCAGGAGTACAGGGACGAGACAGTGGCAGAATCCCAGTAAAATCCAGCAAGAGCGTTCTTTCTTTGACACAACAACAGCCACTTGCAAAAGCTGCTTAGAGCAGAGAAAGTGCTCACTCACATGAAGGACGTGAGACGCATTTGTAAAATGCTGAAACACAAACAACAAACGGGCCAAAGGCAAGGTAGAACGTGCTGTACCCGGCTTGAACTCCCACACGTCTGTGCCCTGATTTAAGCTACCAAAACCGTGGCTGCATTCAACACTTTCAGAGAGACTCCTGGTGAGTCTCTGACACCTGCAACGCTGGTTGCCACTCCAGCCATATATATTACCACCTGATGACTGTGGTAGAATTACAGACAGCATCTGGTGGCCCTATTCCAGCTTCCATGGTCTCGTCGAAATAACCCTGGCAGTCACCGGCACCATGGCTGGCAGTTGAAGGCCTGGTCTGCACCACAGAGCAGCCACGTGAAGAGCGCTCTCCCGCCGGCTGTCAGGTCCACCTCCCTTGGCTATATTAAGCTAAGCCAACAAAACTGTTCTCCTCTAAATACAGGTGCTTCTGCACCGCAAGCTCTCCTGGCAGTACGAGATCCACTAAGGACAACAGCTGTTTTGGACCCTGAGCTGAGAACCACTTCTTTTCTGCTTTATTCTGTAGCGTAGATCTGATGCGAAGCCAGAGAAAACAGCCCCCTGGACGGGGTCGAGACAGTTGCCGTGCTGCTTCCACGCTGCACCAGGCTGCAGTTCAACAGCTTCACGAGCACTACAGTCACACAACTTAAATCGGCATCAGACCCGAGAGTCAAACCTGAGGAGTTTACCGAATTTTTTGGGTGCAACTGGATTTACAGCACCGAACTAGGTAGAGGCTGACAGTAAACGTCATGAGGTGGCAATCCTAGTGGGAACACTTACACTGCCCCTGGGCGCACGGAGGGCTCAGGAGCGTATCCGAAATGCTTGTACACCAACGCAGGCAGTAAGAGAAACAAAGAGGATGAACTGGAAGTGTTGGTCAGCTCCCAGAGCTACGGTATCATCCGTATTAGCGAGACTTGGTGGAACGAGCCCCACGACAGGGGTGCTGGGATGGAGGGTGCAGGCTGTTCAGGAGGGGTGGGCAGGGCAGGCGCGGTGGAGGTGTCGCACTGTACGTACGGGAAGAGGTTTGATGGTACAGCCCTTACAGTTAGTGATGACGTGGTGGAGAGCCTCTGGGTGAGGATTAGGGGGGTGGAAAACAAAGGAGATGTAGCGGGTGTACCCCTTAAAGAGCTATTTGCCTGTTAAAAAAACTGCCACGCACTCGGCTGAATACTTTATCTCTTTTGTTACCTGCAGCAGTGTCTGCAGACAGCCTGAGGAATTTCTCTTTTCCAGTGCATTTACCTAGCATATTCAACAGAACTTTACACATCCTGCATTTATCACATTCTTGGTATGCAACTTTCTTTCAGAAGCTAAGGAAAAAAAAAGCCAATTTAAAAAGTAAATAGCAGCCCAGCTTTAAAAGCCCGGGTAGCAGGGGGTGCAGTCAAAATTACTGCTTTTACGCTGCCCGGATCTCTAGTTAACAGCCTTTTTAAAGGCCGAAAATACTAATTGGAAAAGCCGTATTCTCCTTCGTAGGCCATCTGCAATTATGTTTGCGGCATCAGCTGCAATAATGCACCGAGCAAAAAGATCTCAGCCTCAGGATTTTGAGAAGCACTAAGTTTCCCCACAGGGATCTGCCTGTTCATTTACGTGCTGCCTTGAAGAACACAGACGCAGAACGTCTTCAGCAAACGCCACGCTGACGCTGTGTTCCTGGGCACCCACCTTGCACTGCAGCTTTCTGCACTCAGCTTTAATCACGGGATGCAGAGGAGCCTGCCCGACTATTCCGTGGCACTGGAAGGCAGCAGAAACGGTACGAATGCCAGGCGTAGCGTAAGGATAGCTCCTTTAAGTAAGCAGAAGAGAACAAAACGCAGCTTGTTCAGCCACTCAGACACGCGGTTTTCCCACAGTTTGTTCCGCCTCATTCTTACACAAAACTTTTGTGTTTGTTTCATGTTTCATTCTGAAGCTTTCAAACATCTGACGCGTGAATATTGATCTGAAGTGGTTCTGAAGCTATCGAACTATTTATTGTTTCTACCTGGACAAGAGTTTGTCATAACCGAGTGAGGCCGAGCTGCTTTTAAGGACAGGGAAAAATCAGCCATAACTAATTACAAGTTACTGAGAAAGAGCAAGTTACTTGGAAACCTTTAAAGCTGCTTCTAAATCTCAGCTGGATAGCTGCGTTATCATAAAGACATCTGTTTTAGTAATAATTAGAAGACAAAAATGGATTTTCTATACTACCTAACGAACAGTGCTGCAGCTCGACAGCAGGCAGGGATGCTGCCTGCAGATCTTGTAGGCAGCTCTGCTGCCGCTGCTGCTTGGCAGAGGAACGACACTGAAAGAACGACATGGCTGTAAACAGAACCAGAGCCAGAAAGGGTACAAGAACCTGCGCGGAAACTCCTGTAAACCCACACGGCTTCAGACACAGCTCCGATACTCCTATCTTAAAAATGCACTTCGGTTGACAGAATGAAACAGAAAGTCACCAAATCATCTTCCTGGTTTTACACACAAGGAATTCAGGGTTTTAAAAGGCACAAACAGCACCTCTGTGGGTGCTAAATTCCTACACATTTGCTTCTGTGTTTAGCTGCCATCTCCCTCTCAAGATCCCCCTCCAGAACACATTTTTCCAGGAATGAGGTGATTAATTCTACTGCCATCTTTCATCAGACACAGCTTAAGGCCCACCACGAGGTTTACATTAGAAATGCAGGTTTAGATCGAGAGGAAAAATAGTTTCAGCCGTTTGATGACAGAACCGCCCAACAGACATGGTTAAAGTGGCTGAAGCAGGAACATTCAGAGTGTTCAGTACCGCTCTGAGGAGAAGAGAGAGTAACCTCCACTAAGCCTGGGAGAGCCCACCCTGACTCCTAACAACTAAACTTCAGCAGTAAGACATTCTACAGAGGTCGCTGCCTGCTCTACACCAAACTACAGAGGCTGATGTATAAAATACCTGTCCGCAGGGCACGGTTTATACCAGGTAGTTAAACGTCTACTCTTATGGACAGAAAATCTCTGCAAGACTCTCTTCTGTCTCACGAACGCATTTCCACTGGTAGCAGCGGCAGAGGAAACGGAGGAAAAAAGGATTCAGTACGCAGGCAAGGCCTTTGTCACCAAACAGATACTCATCAGGTAGTTTCTCACAACATGCACAACTGCTTCTGTAGTCACTGTCAACACAAACAGGCTGATGAACAAACACAAAAACAGGATAGAAAATGGTAACAAATGATCTTAAAGGCAGTATATGAATACTTTAAGCATGCACCTAATTCAAACATGAGTGATGGAGTTGCCAGGTCTGAATCATGCAGATAAAAAAAATGACTCAGGTCTAGAAATGCATATAATCCTGCCAGTGAATTCTCAGTTCCATTCCACAGAATAAAAACAGTGATACATTCCTTTGACTGCGAATGGAGCAAAATGAAGAAGAAATCTGATCACCTCTTAGTGCTGAAAAACCTTTAAACCACCAGTCAATATGTTTACTTAGGAAAGAGTGTGAAAAAATTCAATACATCAATTGTCTCTTCAGCATTATGGGACTAAAACCACCTTTGTGGAGTGTAAACTCCAAACACTACCGCTGGAGTTAAACTTTCAGTGCACATTTCCAACTCGTGTTTTGAATTTACATCTTCCTTTCTGACTCCATAAACACACAAATTTCCATCAAACTCTGATCCAGGAATGAGTTGATAATACTCTAATTACCAGGCAAACTCTTCTCATTTCAGCCCTAGGAATTAATGCAAACTGTACTGTCTAAAGTTCCCTTTTGCATTTTAGGTGCCTTCAAGTAGGATTGGGCTTAAAGGGCACTATCACTCCAACTCTAAGACAATTACACCCTCCTAAAAAAAAATTTAAAAAATCTATGGCCACAATATTCTTGAATCTTGATACTGGCAATGTGAATATTTTATTTTCATACACAGCTGCACATGTATATATGCATGTTCAGCACTTTTTCTTTCAACACACTTACATCCAGCTATCAATTTAGTGCCAAATTTAAGTGGGTCTGTCTCTCACTGAGTTGAACTGACTCAGACAGAACTTTAAACGCGTTAGAAGATGCCACTTGTCAGAGAAGGTTGGAGAATCAGTCTCAAAATAAATACCATCCCCAAGAATATTATGGCTTGGAAGAATTTCAAGAGCTTGAGTCCCTGATGTTTGCAAGATAAAAAGGCCTTTGGAAATGCCCTCGCATCAATACTTTTTACCTATTTTGAATAAAAAATATATATTATTTATAAAATAAAGAGAGCAGGCCAAAGAAGATTGGCCAGAACCACTCTATAAAACTGTTCTGTTCACTCCGTAACTTAAACTTATAAAGCCTTGAAACATCTGGATAGCAGGATTTCTGGAGATGCACTCTAGAATGCAGATTCCAATCAGACGATACTTCATGATGTTTTCTCATCTTGAAGATCCACTTGTTTTCTGCCCCTCAAAACTGAAGTCCATGCCAAGAGAAGGGATGTTAACTCCTGAGAGGGAAGCTGAAATTTAAAGAAAGAAAAATGTGCAACTATAAGCACTGATCTGATGAGCAATGGACGGCTGTCTAATCCTGACTTTGAGTGTCATTTTCAAGCCATGCAGAACGACAGGGAAAACGCTGCTTTTTCACTCCCTCAGTAGAATGGCAGTATGTGGTCCTCACCGACTATCAACAGAAAAAAATACTTTGGGGTTTTTCTTCTCAGTGGAAGAAAATGGAATCGCATCTACAATATGCAAGAAGCCCATTTATAAAAATCTTGAGTTGCCCTATTCGTGTGCAGAACTAGGCCGTGGATTACAGTGCTTTGCCATACAATACAGAGTTATTCAACACCCACAGAAAATAGAGGGGCAAATTCTGTCTGACTGTTCCTCCTCCTGCAAGTGGCACAGCCGAGGATACTCCTTGAATCTTGCTCAAGATTTCCACTTGCTCAAGATTTCCACTTTCACTCCACTGTGAAAACGTTTCACGGAGACTGACGAGCACACAGCCTGCAGCTTACTGCAGCAGTACGCGGGCGGGATGCCTCCCCACTGTTATGGATGTCAGAACAGATTATACACCAGTGAACATTCTGGCAGCAGCATCTTCCCCAAACCATATCATCTGTTGTTGTACCCAAGTTTCTCCAGGGTGAAAAAAACCTAGATAAGCGAGTAATGGCTGACGCGGGCATTTACAAGTTACTTCCATTTATTCCTAACTGGAACTTGGCTGTTCTCAACTTCAGTTTCTTTCAAGACTGTATCTGCACCTTCCCACACCCTTCATGACTCACTGAACAGACTTCCAGTCTTGCAGTTGTACAAGTTAGTGGCAAGAGTCATTCCTGCCACATTTACCAGAGGAGCTGCAGGGTTTGTATCCTCCCCTACAAACAGTGCTTTCAGCTCTTGTGTTAACTGTGTCAACGTCCAGCCCACCGCTACGGGTTAGCCACTGTTTTCTTTTAGGTTCTCTTAAGCACTATATTTCTGGACAAGATGGGGAAATATTGGTGAAATACTACCGTGCATAGATGCATCACCACAGTACTCTGGTGAGAGGGTCTCTGCCCTTCAGCAGGCTCAGAAGCCTAGATGGCATGCCACTATCACAGCTGCACCCCTCCAAAGCCAGCGTGAAGGTCTGCACTCCACAGCCTTCAGCATGTTAGATGGCTGTGCCCGAGCACTGTGGGCTATGCCACTGTTAAAGTCAAAACCTGTCCACCATTACCTACCAATGTCCCTGCAGGGCGGCTGTTTTGAAGGTAATGAAGAAAGAAATACTGACCTTTCTGAGCAAGCTTTATACTGCTGCATTTTCAAACTGCTATGTCTCCCTTTCTATGGCAAGGGATGAAGCTTCACCAGAATCTATACAATGAAAAACAAAGTAGTTAGAGGTAAGCAAATCTGTTTTTCTCGCTGAGAATATATTTTTCACTAAGTATGGGAGTGTGTTTTTAAGAATCATTCCAAATAAAAATAGACAACCACTTGTCAGAGATAACTGAACAGCAGTTTTTAAACAGAGATTACTCTATTATTGGCTTTATCTATTTCATAACTCTGTCACAAGCTTTAAAGCCACAAAGACAAATAAAGATCTTTCAGTTTTAATGGAACACTTCAGGCCTTTCTGGTTAGAAAACGATACTGGTTTACTTCTATTGTGTAACATGGAATCTGAAAACTCTAAGCTGAGAGCACTTCATTTGCTGATGCCTTACAAAAAAGAAAAGCAGTGGTGAGAAAACAAGGCAGAGTAAAACATCATTGTGCCTACAGCACAGTCTCCTAAAACCCTTCTGTCAGATGGAAGTGAGGGTACCGCAGCTTAATGAACCAGGAAATCATGTTCTCTGAATAGTGTTGGGTTACTACAGCGCTGGTAGAAATACGTGGTAATAGATTTCACACACTCATGGTAAGTTTATTCCTAAACATTTTCACTTGCCAAATAAAAATATCATTCTTCTATGAAGACACACAGCTTCAGCCTAAATCTTGGACAACTGAAAGCTGTGGAGGTCAAACTTAAGCCATATATAAGCAGCGCAGAAATTTCTACTTTAAACCTATGTAGAGAGGTTGAGGCAGTTGGGCTTGTTCCATCTGATGAAGAGGAAGCTTGGGGTCAATCTAACAGCAGTCTCAACTACGTGGAGACTGTTTAAAATGACAACCGGCCTGAAAGCAGCTCATACCTCGTATTCAATGGAAACAGCATCCTGCTGATCGTAGGCAACAACAATATTTTGCTCTACTGTAGAACTGTATTATTACAGTAACTAACCCCCAAGAAACGGAAAGCAATTTATATGCATAAATCTATCTTCATAACCTGCCTCAGAGATAGGAAGGTTATCATGCTGTATTTCTCCCCATCTGCAAAACATCATTAAGTGAAACACACTGTCCCATTAAAAAAAAAAAATCTGTGGCAGCTATAGGAATAAGAGCCAATTCCCCAATTCATACTTCTAGAGTTGTTCCCATGCCTGTGGATTTCAAAACTGTATTGCTCTGTAGACATCTTCCACTGATCTCACACCGTTCAGTTTTAAAATCCAGAGCTGTAAGACTCTGTGAGACGCAATGGTCAAAATGCAAGAACGGCATCAAGCAGTGTCAAAAATCAATTTGACACAGAACTTTCTTTAATTTTCTCCAAATTAATTTTCTCTGTGAAGGTAAAGAAAGAAAAACAAAAAGCAAACACTTCCCCCTTACCACTCAATGATACATACACAAGAAATAAATTTGCCTAGGCCTCTTGTTTCCTTATTAGGTATAAAAAGAATCAGTGCTATTTCCATTATTGGGTTATTTTCATATTTATTAGCATAGACATCTATTTTACCATGCAAAATCTTTATCATTTATTTTTAAAATCATTTATTCAGATGGGAAGTTCCAAAGAACAGCCCTTAATTTTGCATACCTTTAGGAAAGCATATGATCTGCATGTCAAAGGGAACTGATAAAACAATATAAGACCTGCTGATTCTAGGACTTAAGTCTCACCGAAATTTCACTACCAACTTTTTATGGAATATCTTTTTTCATCTAATTGATTTAGCAGCTGCAAGTCTGATCCATATATAAAACCATATTGGTTTTACTAAATATATTTACCAATTAAATTAGTCGAAGTGACGCAGATTCCTACATCCTCCATAGTTTCAAAACTGATTATAAGGCAGTCATTGATGCAGGGTTTAGCACTGCTTTAACTTAATCTTCTTCTGTTGGACACAATTTAACCGTTTATATAATGCCTAAAATCCAGAGATGCAAACCTAGTCTTTTGTCTCAGTTTACCGAATTGGCCAATACAGCGTCGTACTGTCTGAGCAATCTCTGCTCACTTTTGACATCTAAGTAGCTTTTTAAATTTCTCGATGGATAGAAATTCAATCCCTACAGTCACAGCAGATGAGTTCTCTACTCGAAGGACTGCTACGCCGAATTAGCTGGTATCTCAGGACATAAAGCTCCTTTAATTAGACTCCTACTGATTTGAATTTAAATTCAAATCACATGCCTTCAGACACCTGAAGCTTCATCACACCAACAGAGATATCAACTTCCACCTATTACTCAGGATATGCTGGTTTCTGCTGGAAAGATGCTACAGATGACAAATTTTTGAAGATGAGAACAGTTCGGGAAAGATTTGATTCATACTGAAGCCTTTTGTACAAGTTTAAATGAAACACATGATTAAATTAATAAATCAATCTAAGAGGTGAGATGTTGCTATAAATGTACAGAAATGGCTGTCCCGTCCTAGGCTCCACAAGACAAAGAGTGCAAGCATTCACAGTACTGACACACCCACGACCAACGCGTCAGATACATTCTAGATGAATTCTTCGAAAAAACTGATAACCTTATAAGCTGCCAGCATGTGGTTTGGGGTAGCTCTCTGGCTAGACAGATTAAACAGATGCCTATGAATAAGGGATGAGCATTAATAAATCTGAAAAAAAAAAAATCATCAAATTACCATTAATTTGGAAGCAAGTGTTTTCAGTCTCTGCCTAAGAAATGAAATGTTCCCCACAATATTTTTCTCCCTACATGACACAATAAAAGCCTTAGCAAGGCCAGGATTAAGAAAAAAAAAATCCAACCAGCAAGGGCACATTTAAACATCTATACCACAGACAAAAGGACAACCTTGTGGATAAGATGATGAAAAGATGGCCTGTACACTCCTGGGACCTAGATGAAGCTACCTCATCTCTTTGCTTTCAGTTGGGCTTGTCCTCTCCTCGTGAATCTCCCAGTCCCCTTAATGCTTATCCCCCCAATAGCCTCATGTGAGCTGATTTTGCAGTTGTGGGGCTTAAAAATGCCCTGCTTTATGCAGACACAGTGTAATCAGGGTGGAAGCAAAACACTGCAATAATGCAGTTGGGCACAGTAACATCACACAAAGAATCACACAAAGAATCGCTTCATCAAGCTCCTCCTTTTGTCATTATTTCTGTGGTGTTTCTCTCTCTTGTGCACGAGCCTGGAGTGAGGGACTCAGCTGATGAGGAGACCCCTCGTTACTCCTGCTACATAACACAAGTGCACGAGCATTTACAGGTGAAACGCCAGGAGACGAGAGACCCCACTCAAATACAAGAGGGCAGTTACTACTCTGATCTTGGTGCAGCTCCCAGTGCCATCTCCTAAGACTGCAGGACTAAAAAATCTGAACTTTTGTGTTTCCTCAACTCCCACTTTGCCTCATGTCCAGGTAATAGGAAAAAGAACAAACCTGCTACCTTTTCTTATACAATTCCCTCTCCCCCAACATCTTTTATATTAATCAAAATGATACACAGACATTTGTTATCTGTGCTAGCAAAATGGTACAGCCAAGAGCTTAGAGAAAAACGCTCCACGAGATGGATTTATGCTGTATCACAAAACTGCTTACTCAAAAATATTTTACATGTGTTATACGTTTGAATTCCATGATCTTAAAGGTCTTTTCCAATCTAAATGATTCTATGATTACTGAATCAATCGTGACCCTACCTGGTGGTCATGGAGAGCCACAGAACTTGTAGAGTGCAAGATTCAGGCAACCCTGCCTGTTGCGGAGCTTTTTGGTGAAAGCTCTGTGCATCACTCTGCTCACGAAACTGGATCAGCGGCAGGGCCGAAAGCTGCACTAGAAGTGTCAGCCACTCTCAGTCCTGCAGCACCGGCCACAGAAGCATCCAGGGAAGGGTGTCAGCTTCCTCCCCTCCCAACCACACACACCATCCCCAGTCTCCGTGGGGGATTTCATCTTGCAAAGTTCAGATGTTCAGACTGAGAGCTGAGAGGAGGATTTGCCTGTTTGTAAGAAAAATAAAGGGAAGTGGATTTCCCCGAACGTTTGCTCTAGCAGCTGAATTCCAGTTCCACATCACTGATTTGTAGACATAAAAAGGACACAATCTTCTTATCTAGGGCATTATTTTATTTGCAGTTCCCACCTTTACCTCACAGCCACTGCAAAAAAATTAAAACTTCTCCAATCATGGACCAAGATCCACATACTGACAGCTAGCCCTCCACTCACAGCGTGTGTTCAGCCTGTTTTTTTGCTTTTGTCTGTAACTTTGTATAGGCTCAGTTTGGCTTTTACATTACAGTAAAAGGTTCTAATTTTACCAGTATTACAGTTCTACAGCTTCTTGGAGTAAAATTGCAAACTATTTTTTCCACTGAGGAAGGACAGACTAGAAAAGAATATGTCAGTTGGAAGGGACCTACAATGATCACCTAGTTCAACTGCCTGCAGATGTCATTTGTTTTATAAGCACTACAAATTGTGGGCTTTCACATAAGCTCCAGATTCAGATTCTGGGGTCTGATCTGGCCAAAAATCATCTCACTGTCAAATGTTTTCATACTTAAGAATTAATTTTTTATTCAGAGATTTTATACTTTGTAAAAGCTGGAAGAAGTTCTGACTCGTTCCTAAAGGAGTTATTTTAAGCATCATAAACAATACACAGAGATGCCATATTTTGCTAGTTTTAAAGCCAGTTTGTGTTACGTTATAACTGCCAAAATGTATAGAACAAAACAGGAAGAACAGGTAGTTTTCTAACCACAAATATGAACTAATTAAAGCAGTTCATCTGAAGAAAAGCTAAAATGAGCCTCTTGAGTCCTACTGACAAAATCCTGAAGAGTGTATTTTCCCAGCAGTATGTGAAGTGTGCCCTGGAAAAAACACAGACTGTTTATTTTGCAGTGGAATAACCTGAACAAACAGCTGCAGGTAAGACCTAACCAGAGACTGAACAGCAAGTACTGTGCTGTTAGGATTAAAGAGCTCATTGCGCAGTACGTTGCATACGTATAAAAATGTTCACATCAAAAGTCTGTTACCCCCTTTAACCAAGATTATAGTCTTCCTCACAGGTTCCCAAACATACATGGTGCAAATATGACTGAAATGTATACCCTCAAAGGGAACATTATCAGCGAAGTTTCTGAAAACTATTCTGAGGCGATAAAGAGCACGACTAAGGAAATCACATCTCTGAACAATAAGGCAGTGATATTTGGTTCTCCAAGTAGTAACCTGAGAATTAATTAACACTTTCTCCATTCCTTAAAGGGAAAAGAAGAGTGAGACTATCATACTTCTTCAAAAGGGAACCTGTGGATGGAATCCTTGCTCCACGGGAAAAAATACAAGCCCATGCTTAACTTACTGACACAGAATTCTGAACCCTCAAACATGGTAACTGGGGTCTCTGACGTGAACCCCGATATTCTGATACATACTGGATTCCCCAAAGGCCAAAGCTTGGAGGTAAATATGCAAGGGAAAAAAATCAAGTTCAAACAGAGAAATGTAAAGTAAAGAATCATTAAACTAACATGTAACAAAAATCATCAAAGAACGGATATACTTATAAAGTCTTTTTTCCAACGGGACATTCATAGCATAAAAGGTACGTTTACATTTCAGAAACTGATCAAATCTATTGCACAAACACGCCAGTTCACCTAGGATTGCTCTCAGCACATACATTTGTTCTATGGAGATTAGCGCATGGCTAGGCAAGCATCAAAACCAAATGAACTTCTTTACTCTTGTAATAAAGCTGAACAAACAAAGTACAAAGTAGCTTCCTAAATGTGTCACTGCATTCAGGTGTTTGCATGTGTGTTTTCACGCGCTCTCAGAGGATAAATGCAGTTTAAAGAAACTCCTTAGTCTCTTCATTTTTACAGGCACAACTTTATGTCTCCAATAACTGTGCTGCAGGCAGCAACATTTACATATAAATACACTCAGCTTGTGGAAATTTCAATTTCTCTCTGCAACTTATAACCACCTCTCAGTTCACTTACTTGCAAGTAGAAAGCTACTAAAAAAAAAAAAAAGAGAGTTGACTCCAAAGTAGGGCTTATTTTTAGTCTGTGTTCATGAGTCAAGTCAGAGCTGCCCAGTGACTTAGCCAACACAATTTTTTTATTTGATTAGCTCTTATAATTCATCCATTAGTCACTGTAGGTCAAGACACAACTAATTTCCTTTAGTGTTACCTTACCATGAGGCTCTTCATCTATTCCATCATCTTCCCACTGCTCTTCATTCGCTAGGAGAGGATTCTGAGCTTCACACAAAGCTCGCATTGGGAAAAAATGTCCATCGCCCTGGCTGCATGGAAAAAGACAGAGAAAGACCTTGTAAAAAGCAGCAAGTGACTCTGAAGGATGACAATTTTTACATGTTTTATCTGCAATCAAAGTTTTCTGTTGCCTGTAATTCCAATGTTTACTTAAAATTATTTTTAAGTTTTGAAAAATACTGTGTTCATTTTTTGTGGCAGCTCAGATACCAAGTTTTACTAGCGAGTAGTTTTGGTCCTCAATTCCTTCAAGCTCTCTGGAGAATAAAAGTTCAAACCTATAACCTGGAATTAAGTAATTTTTAGCAGAACTTAAATGTGCCTAACTTGATCAAGTCATTTGGATACAGAAAAAAACCTAACTTATGGATAGCTAGACATGAGGGGGGAAACTAAGGAAAACATTTATGTAGAAGGAGCAATATACCATAGGTTCTTCAGGGCAGAAATTACACTTCTGTGTTTGAATGACGCTACATAGAAAATGGCCCCAATCTCAGTTAAGATGTTACTGAAAGACAAATAAAAGACCCACTTCCCTGTGACCTAAACCTGTACACAAAATGGAAAAAAAAAACCCAACCCACTCTGCAAAGATCTAAAGTTGCAAAAGCTTTTTTTCGCTTTACTACTGCCCAAATAGAAATGCGTATCTGGATATCAAATGAGTTTGAGAGTACGTTCAAACTCACGTAATGTAAACTAACAAAGTTAAAAACTAGATGCTCTAGCTTGGTGTGCACCATACTGTATTCCCTAACAGCCAGCAGCATAGACAGAGGAACTGTGAACTACCTGAAGTGCCTTCTTCCTCTGATAATTTATCTTTATGCAAGGGAAGTAACCTGAGTGTTCTCCCTGCGATGAGTATACACACTGGTAATGCGGCTCCGACTAGCGCTTCAGTGCTGCCTTTCATTAACAGAAAGCCCTTCTGTGCTGATCTTTTCCCTTTAACTATACTTAAGAGTGGAAAACAGATGGCAGATGGGCACTGGGCCTTAGACTTATACATCGCTCCTTGAAAGAGTTGTGAACTGCTGTGCCAGGAAGTTATTTTAAATTGTGCCCAATTACTAAAGGAATTAAATTCCAGTGTGCTTTACTACTGGTCTACTAAGTGCCAAAACAACATTTTCCCCTACATTAAGAAACATAAATTCTGTTTCAGGCAGAGGAGTCTGACAGGTGAAGAAAATGGTGTCTTTGAAGTGAACGCCCATCCACACATATGCCACAGGAGTCCAGGAAGAGTTCAAACACCCTGTGCACCACATTCAGCCCTCAAAAACCTTTCCCTTCCTGACTTCTGGTGAACAGCATTAACACAGATGATGCTTGTTCGTGCACTTACAATGATGCACAATAGTAGTCAGCCAAGCCACACAGTAATAGGTGTAACACATGAGGCTGTAGCAGACATTTAGACGTCAGTCCTTTCAGTTAATTGTATCAGCTTTTAGCACTGACTTGATTATTACTTACCTAGAGGCAATAGGTAGTAACCAGAGCTTTTTTTCTTCTCCAAACACTTGCTGAAGATTCTTTACAAAGCCAAGATTGAATCCATTTTTATCTGGGCCATTTTGAAACACTGGAGCTGAGAAAGCCTCTACACACAGATGCAATTTCAGTGAAAAAAAATAAAAATCAATGCCAAATACTCTGAAACAGGATTGTGCATGTTGTAGCCATCTAAAGACAACATGATTTAACAGACTACAAATTAGCATTACAAAGATACAAAGTTTGAAAATAATAGATTTTTCATTTTGCAAGCCTGTAAAGACCTTCAAACTGAAGGTAGGAATTTGGTCTTGCAACTGAACCGTATAGAACAGTCAAACCAAACTACAGACAGTTTGTTTAATCTAGAGAATAGAGTTAAAAGATCTTTGTGTGAGACTTGTTGAAATTCAGTGGGTAGAAATTTCTAAGTAAAAAATATACAGAATTAAGTAGGTTGGTCTTTAATGCATATTTCAGAAGTGGCACTGGAGATTTGAAAATTGCCTCATTCGTTAATGATATAATGAAAAAGCATTAGGAACAAACATGCAAATAGACCCTCTGTTATGGTGAGACATAAAATTAAGAAAAGAGAGGGAAGGAGAACCTAGAGTGCACTAGAAACAATTTTATCTACCTTCTAAGCTGCTGCAGAGGTCTGATGTTTTGGGATAGATGAGCTTCAGTGCCCCATGAAATGACTGTTAAAGTTAATAACTATACAAAATCTGAGTATTTGCTCAAACTCTTGATAGTGTACGTTTTGTTTTTGTTATAAAACTTTATCCAAAAACCACTAAAAACTGAACAGCATTTGTCTGAGGAAAGACAAAGAAATCACTCAACAAAATCATAGTTTCAGATTTTCATTTCATTGGCTTTACAGTCATAACTTCTTTGCCTTTGTCAGTGAAGATGGACACTGTTTTTCCCAACCTTACTAAGCTGTTTTAGGATGCGTTCCAGCATATGAGCATAAAGAACCATTATTCCCGAAAAGCTGCGCTCATTTCACAGCAAATGTAGTTATACATATGCATAACATTTTTATAATTGGACTTTTACACTTTAAGGCTCTCGTTTCCCTAACAAAGCTTTTGTCACACCAGCTAATAAATGCAGCTCATTTGAACTGACAAATTTCTGCAACATTGTGCCAAGATCTTAAATCTTCCTCCCTTCATAAGCTAGCGGGAGTGTATAGAACGCAAATGCCTTCTTTTTTTCTTCTTTTGGTGTGTCTTACTTAAACAAGTAAGACACAAGAGCCTTACCTAAAGTAGATCTGTTTCGACTAACGAGCCAACAATGGTAGCCAAACAGAAACATGAGGCTTACGAAGAACATGACCGCCACAAAGAGAAGGAAAAGGACATGAAATTTGGAACGTCCATTAGTCAGTTCACCCTGGAAAGAAAAGCAACACAGAACAAGTGATAGGAACAAATAAAAGCTGGAAATTCTTTGTTCCTAGAAAGATATCCTCTAAAACTCCTATTTGGAGTTCTCAAACTTGTATACACAAAAGTCACACCTTACTATAAAAAGCAAGAAGAGACAAAGAAATGATCTGGTTCATTTCCCCTCCTGTAACCAAAGCAGAAAGAGTGGGGGTTTGCTACTAAATTTTGTATGTAACAGAGCCAGTAGAATCACAGCTTCCCACCTGGGCCCAAGAAACATGCCCTGTGCCCACAGGGAAATTAGCAGGCACAAGCTCTTGAAGCCCTGTTTACGTTCTGCTGAGTTTCCATATATTAAAATTCTGCACTTCTTGGAATATAAGGCATGCCAAGAAAACCTGACCTCCACAGCTATAGCAGTCAGGTAGTGTTAGAACTGAGCATAGGTGGTTTGGAAGAGTTTAAAAGCCAAGCGGGATCTTACAAGCAAGAAACACTTATGTCCTTCTACAGTAGAAGGGTCGAGTGCCAGAGATCCTCATAAGCACACATCTACCAACAGGCTGTGGGGACCTCACAGTAAAATCTGACTTCTCAGGCTTTGCACATCCCTTACATGCAGCCGCAGAGCTCAAGTCTCTGTGCCTTTCTTAACATAAGAAGCAATTCCTGCTCCTGTCCCAGCAGCATCTCGGGAGGCATTTTATGTAACTGGTTGGCCATTAAAGCAACAGAAATCTAATACATTAATGCACAGCAAAGTTAAGTTACTTAAACACAGTCGTACAGAGTTAGCAGCAGAGGGGACAGAAAAAACTGGAGACAGAAGGCCAGTCTCTTACTGGAACTGTCAGTTGGCATTGCTTGCATATGAATGCTAATCGATAACTGAATAAGAAGCATACTTTATTTCAGTCAACTTTTAAATTGAGAAAGGAGTCATGTGGGGATTAGAATACGAACAAGGTTTTTTTGACCTTTTTTTTTTTCTTGTCAGTCCAGATCAGTGCCAGGGTGTTATACTTTGATACCCGAGGAGAGAAGGGAGCAGACGCTCTTTAAGAAATTAAGCTTTTGGAAACCATCAGTTACAGTACACAGTAGGGTAGCAACCCCAGGATCTGCACTCTACGCCTTCCCTTGCTCGCTCGCTCGCTCTCCCTAAGTGCAAGGGACCTAATCCTTAAGATACCAATACAGAGAAAGTTGGGGGGGGGGGAATGCCCGGGCAGTTCAGGAAGTAACATAGGAGAAAACCACCCACCCAGAATTAATGGTTTCCTGTAATGACTGAAATACGTAGGAGGTATTCTTGCAACCACTTGAAAAGCTTCAAAGGTTGACAGCTAAGAATTTCTACTTAGAAGACAATTATTTCCATCATCAGGGGAAGTTTGGGGGGTTTTTAAGCACGGAGATATGGCCAGACAACAGCAGCTGTATTGGGAGTTGGGAAGATTAACCACATTTATGTCCAAGAGCCTAGCCTAACTCAAGCGGTGCTTATCCCTACGTAACACCTCTAATTTCAGGGGTGTGAGTCATGGTATACCCTAATGTCTATTGAAAAGGCACCAGAACATTTCTGTAAACAGCAGTCCTGGGCTGTCCTTCCGTGAAGGGTGTCTTCTTTTGAAGGACACGCGAGTTTTCCAAACTGAGAAACTTGTGGTAAGTTGCCCAAGACTCTGAGATACATACATGCAAACACAAGAACAGGAAAAGGCTGTAACTTCGCTGCCAGAAGCTAACGCCACAACTTGAAGTTCCCGAAGTCTACTGGCGCCTCGCTTTGTGCATTTCAGACACCTAACGGGAGTTATACTCAGAAAAGGGCACAGGAGAACACCTTAGGGAAGAAATGCAGACCCTCCATTGACTGAAAGCAAAAAAGGAACAAGAGTGACTAAACCCCACCAGACTCATAGGATATGAAAAAGTCACCAGATTTCACAACTTACTGTCCAATACTTAATGAAATACTTGAAGACTGTTGCAGCAATATACAAGCAATACAGCAAAGCATAGGCTAAGAACAGTAGAAAGAATTTGTAGTTAGAAAATCCAATGCAGTTATTCACCCTAGAGGACAAAAGCAAAGTTGAAATCAGGATATGTACAGCACACGGTGGTAACACAATGAATCCTACCATTTTCTTTGCTTTTCTTAAGCCTCTTGATGGTGCCACACAATTTCGTCAATAAAGAGCTCCCCTTAGTGGTCAAAATGAAACGTGACTAAAGTCTTCCGGCTTTTCACTTGAAGACTTCTTGCTATGCCAAGCAAAAGGACAGTTCATATTTTGGGGATCTAGTTTAAAGTTGGTACCACCGGTAAATTTGTCACGGAGGCAGGCTCCAACTACTCAGTGTCTCTTTCTTGTCTGCCAAGGTAATCAGATCGGGGATTTCTGTGTTCCTGCCTTCATTTGCAAAACTCAGGAGCCAGATTCACTGCTGCTTGTTTGTTTACACACAAAACAAATAAACCCAGATGTGATTAGCATTCTCCACGCACAGGACAACTCTAAAAAGGAACAAGGGAACGCAGAAAAAATCGTAGGGGTTTGTCTCAAAACTCGGGTTTGAAAAATCCTCGACAATTTAGGATTACCAGGGAGGTTCAGCTGGGGAAATGGTTGTGTTGCTTCTGATTTCTGAAATCTTCCTTTTTAAAAAAGCAGAGGGAGTTTAAGAAATTTAGTGGCAGCAATTCTCAAAAAGTGTAAAGCTTAATTCATCCGTGCACCATTCTACACAAACTCTCTGGCCATGCACAGGTGGCAGGCATCATTTCGGAAACAATCTGCGTGCAAATATTATTATTGAAAGCAACCACCAACTGCATGCCAAAATGATCATACAGCCCAAATTAAAGGTGAAGTTGAAGCCCCTTTAAAACTTGAATAATGGCCAAAGGGTGAATTAGCAGTTGGGTTTTAAGTTATATCGATACAACAGCTTTTTTACACGTAGCTTATGGAACATGAATGCTCTGTCTTTCAAAAGATCAAACATCTCAGGCAATTTCAAAGTGTAATGATTTTATACATTTCCCAACATGGAGAGATGCACGGTCTAAAATGAAAGAGGCATACAGGCACTATTCTGTGGAAGAAATAGATTTAAACAGCCTCTCTTTTCAAAACACTACAAACCAATATCTAGAACATACCATGGACAGTGATGATCCATTTTTAGCACACATCTGCAAAGGGACAAAAAAGAAAAATTGAAGATTTTTATTTCATACTTCATTGCCAACTGCAGATCAATAGCAACAGCCTCTGGTTTTTGTGAGATTTCTACACGACACAGACTCAAGATGATACTGTGTCTTGGAATTTTTTAAGGTAGGCAGGTATCATTTTAAGAGGCAACATTTATTACTTTTTCAAGATCAACCAATGTCCTCAGTACTCTGTAAGATAAAAGGAAATTAAAATGATTTCTGCCCTAGAGGGCTTAAAACTTTTGCAAAACACCACAGGTAAAGGCCTGGAATATTAAAAAAAAAAGAACAAAAATAAAAGAAAAGTCAAAATCACACTTTATTTTAACCTGCCTAGGTTAGTCAGTTAATTGTCACTAGATGCCATGTTTTCTAGCACCTTAACGCTGCTGACGCACTTGTAGGTGTGGGAACTGCAAACACTTCAGGGCCACAAAGAGCAGAAATGCAAATGCCAGCGCTGTCGCACACCAACACACGCTGTCGGCTGCAGCTGGGCCAGAGGTACGTGGGTACCTTTATGTGTGCAAGACACGTGAAGGACCGGCCCGTTCACATAACTTAGCGGTGACTATATTCACTGCAGGGAAAAACAATCCAGTAACTTACATAGCACAAACGGAACAATGGTGACAACGGTCAGGTTTTATCAGCTGGCATCGATCACAGAATCGAACACCTGAAATTACAGACACATTAAGACCAAGTAATAGAAAAGTGGTTTTTTTCACATGTTAGTTAATATTCCGCTCAGTTCCTAACTATTCATATTCTTTCCTCCGTCACTTCAAAAGAGGAGACCATTTGCAGCTGATTTTTGCTGCCAGGTCATCATCAGATAAGCAACGCTCATAATTCTTCCGGAGACTTGCAGATGCGGGGAACAATCCTCACTGCAAAGCATACAACAGCTTAAAAGCAATAAAACAGAACTGTACACTTCCCTCTGGCTTCCACATTTACTCAGACTTTACATACATTCCATTTTGATAATTGCCTGTATAGCAGCTCTTTACTTCAGAATTCTTTGGCTTGGCTGACAGAAATGAACAGGTCAGAGCCTCCAATATGAGCACGGATTTCTCTCTAGCTTTGAAAGGAGCGCAGTATGCATTTAATCACAGAACAAGGTCCAAAAATCTCTTCACAGAATTATGTCCTGCATGTCCAAGCTAGACTCCACTTCAAGTAAAAACGACTACAGATTTTGTCATTCTATTACTAGTACGAAACGCAGACAACATAAGTAGGCTTTTGAACTGTAAATACACAGGGTAACGTATTGCTTCTCAAAGGCAGCACCTGGTACCCCCTGAAGATGAACCCAAGCGTTCAAGGCTTCTTTGTTTTCCCAAACATAAAACCTGAGAGAAAAGGCAGTAAGACTATTCGCACAAGAGTTACTCAGCGCATGCAGGGGCACTAGGAACGCCCTGCGGGTCAGCAGTATCAGCTGGATTATGCCGCTTCAGCCTGCTTGATTAGATTTAGGGACGCAAAGCTCTCTGCTTAGCTGACCTCCATTCCCCGTTCTGGTGTACACCGGCAACTTCCTTGCAATTTCGGCGAGAATTTGCCTCTGCACTTCCGGCCTTTCTTCATTTTCGTAGCGTTCTTTGTCAGCATAGGACATATGGTACTAGAAGCAGAAGTCACGAGAGCAGCAGTTACCCACGGGTAGCAGAGATAGTATTGCAAATACAGGCAAGTTTGGAAACGTTTTTACCTCCCACTTCTTCTAATGAGATTAATCTAATGTGAAAATGTGTTTGTTAAGAAAACAAAGAGAGATAGTAAGTGGGTAGATAGTAGGGAGAGATAGTAGATAGTAAGAGATAGATAGTAAGGACAGCCAGAATACTACACGATACATCAATAAGAAATGCAAAAGTGAAATTAGGGATCACAACACAACATACTGGAATTGCTACTGCTGCTGCCTTAGATTACCATTTTTCATGAATAACATTACTAACCGCGATAAGGACACTTTAAGCGCTTCCCCTGTGAGCAAGAACCCGTCCCCAGCCACAGTTTTATATTTCTAAAACTGGGATTAGTTGTTATTTATAAATCCACATTCTTGTAATTAGGATCCGGTTACAGTCATGTACATTTGGAGTGCCACACAAACATCATCCTCCTTCTGTTGCTCCAAACATAGTGTTCTATGAGTACTTCATAAAGAGGTAAACCAAAATGCAATAAAAATCCACCAATCTGAGCAGCATGGAAAAGTAAATATTTGGTAGAAAAAGAACTGAAACAAATGCCTGCCTCTGACTGTCCTGTGCTCAAACCACTAAATCATACCCTTGTCCTAAAACAAGCCACCTACGTTAAAAAAACAATACCAAACCCTTAACTAACTATTATTCATGAAACGTTCTCCTTTTGTCACAGTGAACCCCAGTTTCTCTTTACCATCGTCTATTGTTACGTTTCTCTTTCATGACGCTGCTGCCCAGGGAACTACAAGGGCTGGAGCTCCTGGAGCTCCACGTATACCCAGCACCAAATTAAAAGCCACAGGCTGCGCACCCAGCCCCAGTCCGCACTGCCACAGGCGTGCCACATCAGAATCTCAGCATGTCTAAACGGAAAATGATTCTTCTCTCCCTCACTACCACAAGAAAGAGCCTGACAAAGGAAGCAAACTTCACCCCTGCGGAGAGGCCTGCTCCAGCCGGCAAAGGGCTCCCGGCAGAGCAGGCAGGGCTGGCCTTCGGTGGGACACGGAATGTTCACATACGCACCACAACCATCTGGCTCAAGAGATCAAGAAACCCCACTACCATTGCAAATGCAGCCGTTTCCACCTGCACTGTACCATCTTCCATGAAGAGTGAAAACCCAAACTGAAGGTCCTTACTCAGGGGACTCCAGTAAGGCTAGGTTAGGGAAGGTCCTCAGGATTTGGCTTGCAACTTGTTAAATGCTTAGAGAGCAACAACGCTATAAATGTGTTAGTTAAGAATCATCAGTCCTGTTATCCTCCACGTGAAAAATCCTATCCGCTCCTGGAACACCTCAAAAGGCAGCTTTAGAAGTTAACACCATGCTTTAAATCAAGCTCTTTGGGGAGGTAAAGGATTCTCAGAGCGGTAAATTACGCAGCTTTTATGGAGAACTCCAGGTCACTTTCCATCTCTTTAGGAAATCCGATCAGTTGTCCAGACCAACTAGGCTGAAGGATTTTTGAGTTCTCTTTAGCGTCCCTGCTTTTGTTCTGCAATGAATGTAAAGTGCTTGGACTCTTACCTTTTTGCCTGGCTGCACCGGGAGAGTAAAAATAGACTTCCAGTATGTCCACACAAAGAGCACAAAGAGAATATGGAATATTATAAGATAGGCCACTAAAAAACAAAACAAAACAAAACACAAGCAAAACAATGACTTCTTAAGTAAAAGTTTCATTCATGATGGGCATAATTCCAATCTTTCACAACAATGACCAAAAAAATAAAGGAAAAAAAGAAAGATTTACAGTACCAGCCATTATTACGATACAGCTAAGCCTGATGGTCATAGGGTCAGCAAAATTTCAGAGGTCTGTGGCTGCAGTTAGGGGTTACCTATCTCACAAGCCTCCCCTTCTCCACCCGATCCAATTCCGTGAGTGAGGAAGAACACAGCTGTAAGTGACTTCACCCACAGGGCAGGTGACAACCCTGTATCACTGGGAATGATGGGATTCCTGTCTCTTCCCCATACCCTAGGCGCAGGCAAAGCAGAACTGGCTGGTGCTGAGCAGCATGAAGGTTAATACTGCGATACTCCAGCATCGCCAAATTTGGGGTTCAGGTGCTACTAAATGCACTTACAATCACAGTACCGTATTACCAGCGTACTGTCCACTCGTGCAATGCATTCTTCACCGCTTGCAAGAACTGGGAGAAATAACATGCTCTAGCAGAGCTTTACATCACCAGAAAAAAATCAAATCTCTTATTAAACACCTTTTAGATTTGCCACAGTTGATACAACAAAACAAATCAGGAGAACATCCCTCAAACTGAGCAAAACAGGTGTTGTGATTACCGAGAAAGAATTGTAATCCACTAGACACAATGTTATCACATGAAATCCGGCATGCGTCAGAGCAATCTTATTTCAATATGCAAACTTTATTTCAAAGCCCTTGGACATAAGCAGGCATACTGTGGTTCAGAAAGCCAAAGGACAGCTCTCCTTCAACTACACAAACTATTTGATTGCTATTTCTTTAATACTCAACTCACTGAGACATTATCAAACAGTTACAAGATAGTTTTATTTAAACACGCCATTTAATCATAATAATAACAACCTCATTTTCCACATCTCATTTAAGCTTCAAATTCTAGAAACTAAGATTAAAGTATCTACTACTAGTGGAAAGAGAAATCTAAAATCCAAACACTTCCTAACTTCTCAGGCAAGACTGTGTGAAAACTTAACTGGTAAAAAGGCCAAACACAGCTTTGAGACTTTCTAACGAGATGGCAAATGATCTGATACGCCTCACGAGAACGTGATGGATTGTGTGACTGATCTGTGAATCAATGATAATTCATTATTATACTCTTAAGTTTGTTTGAGATGTTATCCTTATACTACATGCAGGTGGAGCTCAGTCATTTTTAAATTAATATGTAAGGAGATAAATCTTGCAACAGGTTTAATTTTGTTGATAAAGCAATACAGCAGCATGTTAGAGGAAGCTGACCTGGAGATGCACTAATAGATTAGGCAACTAATAACTTTCTTCTGCTGAATAATCATTAATATCATTCTTTCTATAGTTTCTCTGTAACAGTTTCAAATATTAGGACAGGTCCATAGTGGAAAGAGAATTTACTTGATGCAGCACCTGGAGGATCTTTAAAGTATCAGCTGCCATTGTTCTTCATAGAGCAATGTGCCAGCTGAAAACTGCTACACCTACTTCTATCCTTCATAAACCTGGAAGAAGAAATGAAGGTAAGAGGCTGTATTAGCCAAATGCCTCCAAAGCACGTCCAGGGAAGAAGAGGAGGAATACTAAAATGGCCACTCATCCCTTATTCTTAGAACATGACTGTGGCCTCCAACAATGCACCAGTGGAAAGTCTCATCAAGTGATCCTGCTGCTCTGTCCAACTCGTTCAGCGACCTCACGATATTGTGGCTGGGACCTCAGAACAATGTCTGTCATCCTGTACTACCAAACCAATCTCAGAAGTGTTCACGCCAAATAATGACGAGACAGAAACCTTTGCTCTAACTCATCTGTGGTAGCAACTGAAAGTTACTGGGTTACCGCTCAATATATGGTTAGTGGTCAACAGAACCAAGCAAAAAATCCTTTGCAAAAGCCTCCCTACAGAAAACATTAAAAACAACTTTCACTGCAAGATCAAATAAAACAGTGGAAAAACAAGAGGTGGGCCACAGAACAGAACTAGTCTTCTCTGTTTAGCTCGTAAAATCGGCTCTGAAAACGTAAAACAGAAAGGGAGAAAAGGTGCTTGGGTGTATACAGATAGCCACAGCTTTTTCTGAACGAGCAAAGAGGATCAAAGCCTCTTTGTGTTCTTCTGCTTATACTGCGACTAAACAGGGGCATTTCCCAATACATCCAAAAGTTATAGCATGTCTAACAATGCATGCTGTATACTTCATGAATGTGTAATTACAGGAAGGAAACACTGAAAGAGTATGTAAGTTTAAAAAAATTGACGGAAAGTATTTTTGATATTTTAACTAGAACATTTGTGAATCTTTTTACGCAAGGACTGAATGTCAAATAGTAAAGTGAATGCACCTACCTTTTTCCACCGGGTTGCTCAGAGTCACTGAAAAAGAAAAAAAACATATGTCTACAGAGCAAACAGGATTCCCAGAAAATTTTGTGACAAATAATGTTTCTATTTGAAATACAGCCATTTTAGGGGAAAAAAGTTCAAATTCAACAGACAAAAAGAGCGCCCACAGTTTAGCATCAAATCAAAAGCATCCATAACAATTCCTTGTTTACTCACGCAAATGACACCCACAACAAGATGTTCAATAACTGTTACTTATGTGGTATTTTCCCTTGTTATAAAATATAATTTATATATTTGTACATTAGAAGTATGACAAAAATAATCCACTGGTGACAGTGATGCGAGAAGATTACCAGGGCTCCTCTAGCAACTGTCCAGGCAGCAGCTCTATGCATGTACTTATAAGCATGTCCTTGTAGCCTGCTTTGTACTAGTCTCTAGGTGATCCTGATCCTCCGCAGCAAGGCATGCCCCATGCATTTCTGCATCAGCATAAATAAAAAATTACAAATTGTCTTGGCTTTAGCCTAGTCAGCAACAAAGGATACACCGTAATGACTCCATTATTTTTACACTTCCTACTAGCAGAGTTTTTACAACCCCTCCCTACTTTACCATAATCATAGGAACAGTCCCCACTAACAGAACCACTTAGAGCAGCCAGCAAAGGGTCCATTGCTCAATGTCTACTTCTACTGATTATTTTAAAATCCATCCATTATTTTAAAAGCCATCATCCAAGTTTAACAGAAAAGATGAAGACATCTTTCTTTAACTGAAAACGGAGCAGTTCTGTGATATCTTGACAGAATACTGCTTGGAAGACAAAGCTTGTTCATGGGATGGGAGCCCCTTATATTGAGTCCATAGCCTTGAATCTCATGGTTGCAACTGAACTGTGTTGCTCCTTGGAGGAACAGGGGAATGAAAGGAAACCAGTAGCCACAGATCATCTCCCCGAGGTACAGTAATCTTACAAAAATAAGATCATATTGTTGGAAGACTCAAAGATTTGAGAGATTGCACATACCAGCGGTGACCCCTTCAGTAACTCTGTCAGACTGTACAGAAAAAGAAGTGATTGAGGGATTGGAGCCCTTTACTTCTAGCCTACAGCCAGTGCCTGGAAAGAGACTCGACTCTTCAAGACTCACTCTGTCATCTTACTTGAATAACCAACTTGGAAAATGTAAATCAGAGTAGGAACCAAGAGGTCCTGCTTTTACTAATGAAAGCAGCTTTTCTTAAAACCATGCTCACAATTTTGATCTGCAAGCTCTAGGATACGCAACAACGTAGATGAAAAAAGAGACTAAATATTTGCTGTGTATCTGCGCACTCAGTTTCAGATGAACAAGACGGTTAGGAAACCTTTAGGTTTTCCTTTGGTTTGCTGCAAATCAAACTATGAAGAGTACATCAGCTTTTCATAAATACTGCTTGGTTCCCTCCTGAAGTACGTCGCACTTGCAGCATGGTCTTTCTAAGGATTTTACTTGAGAAAAGAGCAAACTCCTAAATAAAGATTATATAAAAAGTTTTATCGCAGGACACCAGGTCATTGTTCTCACTGTGGCCGCAACCACCAGCCAGACATGAAATCAAGGCCTCCTCTGCAGTATGACTTGTTGGCCATACCAGTCATTGAAAGTTTAAAACCCAACTCATGAGATACCTCCAGGACATCACCCCCACACTACTTTCAATCCTCAGCAGTCTGCACAAATAAAGATGAAAATCAAGAATCCAAACAGAGCGTCTACTATTCACACGCTTGCAACAGCTGAAATGGCAATACACAATGGAAACCTGAAAAAAAAGAAGCCAACACATAAAGCCTTGCTTGTTAGAAATCTGGAAGAGAGAGAACGTCCTGAGAGCTGGTTTTCAAGTAACTGCATATGCCAACAGTTAATGTTCAAATCCTAAAATAATTAATTTAGTCATTTCAACTTCTGTATAGATAACCTCCTCCACACATAAATAAAACGCACGAGAGAGAAAGATGGGGCAAAAAAATAGATGGGTGTGGGCAAAGGAGTGATTTTAAGCTGTGATTCTAGGCAGTGAGATGAGCTCCTGCCAGCTTAACCAGCATTTGCAGAATAACACAGGCCCAATCCAAACCCCACTTAAATCAGCACTTTTCTAGTAGCTGCACTGAGACTTGGAATTAACCACTGTTAAATATTACTGAATTTGCGCAGCACTGCAAACAAAGCATATTTCAAAAGACTGACAGCATGTCAGGAAAATACTCTAAATTTTTTGTCACACGGTCTAATCAACAGTTACATGCTCCTTGGAGATATCATTCCATGTGAATTCTTGAAAGAAACAGCCCACAATCTCAGCGATGGAATAAAATGTCATGAAGTATTTGGGGGTTTTGCCTAGCTGCCAATTAACACAGATCAAATAAACTGCATTTCATTTTAGTCCCCATCGAGAAAAAACAGTAGGTCTTACTGCATTGGCAACCCTAACAAAAATCTGATTTAAATTTGCTGTGCAGTACCAGAAGGCAGCTCCTTTCACAGAAACGTCTCAAACTGCCATTCTGAGCACTTTGGCTTCCTTTATCTGGCTTACCCTGTCCTGAAGAGAAAGAGCCACATGCTCCTCCTCACAATTTCAAAAGTCCAAGCTACCAGCTTTTCTCTCCACCTCCACCAGACCTAGCAAGCCTTTCTTCTAGTAATGGGTTTTTGCGCACACGCTAAACCAGAACATAACACACACAAGAAAGTTTGCAACTTACTATATAGTTAAATTGCTACATGGAACTATACAATTACTAGCCAGTACCAAAAATTTCCTTTCTAAAATTTAGTGTCTTCCATACTACTGTAACAAGTTATGACTCATGAGCGTGGTTTAACGTAACCTTTTCTTCTCCTTTTCAGAATATAAAAAAATCACTGCAATGCAGGGCATATACTGATGTTTGTTACTGCTTAAACCAGAAATCACGTTACCATATGGCAACAATATGGACTTTCACTGCAGGTATAAATCTCCCAGTCGTCACAAACGTCACTTCCCTTGGCTGGCTTGAGGACACAGAGTACATGGACTCATGACTAAGTAAAAGAACGTGCAACCTAGCCAGCCCAGCTAGGATACAAATCTTAAGGAAAAACAGGACAGCACACCATAAACCCCCCCGCTAATTAATCCCATCATGGACTTGACTAGTAATAAAGTGTTTCTTCTTATCCACCTGGTCACTTTTGGGTGTGCCTCCTGCACCTACAGGTGCCATGAGAGCGTGTGGAAACCTCTGCCAGCTGCAAGTCTCGCTTGGGTTGCAGCCTCGGCAGGTTCAGGCATCGGCAGCGCCGGCTCGTCCGGCTGCCATAGCTGGCGGCAGCGCCTCTTCCTCCGGCACGCGGAGAGGGGCGACGAGAAAGGCGAACTCCTCCCGCCTGGGAGGCGTGCGGGGGGTTTACGGCCTGAATCACCCGCCCGAACGTGACTCCCGCCTTCGGGACCCTCACGGGCCAGCACCGGGGGGGGGCCACGCTGCCCTCAGGAAACGCGGCCTCCTGCGGGGAGCCCCGGCCCGCAGAGCCCGGGGCCGTGCCGGTGCTGAGGCGCGGCCCGGGGGCAGGACGCGGCCCCGCTTCCCCGCGACACCGGCCCGGCCCCGCCTCACGCACCCTCCCGCCCCGCTGCCCCCGGGCCGCCGCCCCCCGCCCGGCCGGGGCGCTCACCCAGGCACAGCTCGCAGACGTAGGCGTAGTAGGACCAGAGGACGACGAGGGCGATGATGAGGACGGGCAGCCAGGCGAACGCCCGCTGGCAGCACCGCAGCCCCCGCGACAGAGCCATCTTTCACCTCAGCCCGGCCGCATCGGGCATCGGCTGCGCGGGGCTGAGCGGCGGCGGGAGGCGCTCGGAGCTCGGCTGAGCGGCCTGGCGGGCAGCGGCGGGGCTGGGCGCGGCGCGGCGCTGCGGCGCCCCCTGGCGGGGCGGGCGCGGGCAGCGTGTCCGCCCGCCGCGGGGGCTCCTCGGCGGGGCCTGCGCCGCCCGCCACCCGCAGCGTGGCGGCACCGGCCCTGCCGCAGGCTCCGGTCTAGCCCCCGCAGCTCCCCGGTCTAGCTCCACGGCCCTGGGAAGCTGCTGCAGAGCTTGGGTTTCCTCAGGCGCTTCTAAATCTATTTACCGCCCACGTGTAGCCAGACGATGCAGCACTGCCGTGGTCCTACCGAACCCGCTTCCAACAGCTGGTCACCAAGTCATCTTGTCCCCTCTCCACCACCGTTTGATTAAGCGGAACAAGCTGCTTTTCTGAGACAGATCTGTCTACGTGAAATAGATTTAAGATGCTCCTAGAATTCCCAGTTACGTAGGCACAAGCCACGATACCTCATTACTTGCCCTAATTTAAGTTCATCGGCGGTGTTCAGACTTCGATACCCGTCCCCGGCACACCGGTACTCAGCTGCCCTCGTCTCTGCTAGAAATACCCCACGGAGAGCCCACGTTAGCCTTGTCTTCCACAGTAGCATCCCCGTGGCAGTTAACGTGTCTGGTGTACTCAGATGTCTTTCCTCTGCATCCTCTCTGACTGGTGAAGCTTTACACTAAAAGCTCTTTTTATCGGTATTCATACAATTTTGTACTTTGTTCTATTAAGCTTATCTTGTTTTTCTTGTAGGACGATCCTGTCCCTCTGCACTGACAACACCAGCTTTGTATTGCTCTCAAGTTTCCGAAGCACAAGCCCAGTTTACTAGTGAATATACATGGGAAGATCAGATTCAAGACAACACGCGGAACAAAACGAGTAACCCCTCCAACAACCTGATAACATGGCATTTAATGTAAAAAAAGAAGAAGAAAAGACGACCACCCCACTCCCCCAGTCTGCTCCACAACCCCCTTTGAATTCCTGTAGGAATCCTCCTCATTTCCACATTCAGTAATGTGTTTTGAGTTAGGGCTTCAGTTAATTAAATGCACTATATTGCCTCTGTTAAGGAAATTAGTTTTCTCATCAAGAGAGCGATTTATCTAACAGAATGTACTTCTGATAAAACCCTGGTGTAATTTACCACACCTTCGAGTCACCTCTTTCTTCATCCGTTGTCTTTCTCAGAATTTGTTCTAAAACATTCCGTGTCGTTGGTATCAAACTTGCAGGCTGTACTGCCTCTAGCAACTTCTCTCCCTTTTTGGGTATAGGGACCACATTTGCCATTCTGCCCAAATCCCTGAATTTAGACATCACCTACAAATTCTTAGACCACGCTTGTAATTCCGTAGTTAGTTCTTTCAATATTTTAAGATGGGGATGATCTACAACCTCTGATTTTCTCAAAAAATTTGTTCAGTAATGAGGCGACAGCTGTCTTAACCTCTTGTCTACCCTGTTCACAATCTATACGGTCACTATTCTCCTCTCCTGCAGGCTACTAAACTCTTTCTTTAATACAAAACCTGAACTTTTTGGCACTTGTTTTAATTTTCTGTGTGTGGTCCAGCTTAAGCAAGCTTTTGGATAGTCCCTGCTGTAGCAAAAGTGCTTTGCAGATACCATAACATATGTTGGCCTGAGCTGCATGTAACCCTAAACACAAAATCTCAGACATCTGACTTAGACTGTGAAATCCACAGTCTATGTTTATTTTTATATATATATACATATAGTCTATGGAAAGAGAAATGCCCCCTTCTGGGGCATTCAGGGAGGGGATTCAGGACAAGTACACTCGATGTTTTGAGGATTTGGAAGAGGAAGATGTGAATTCCCGCTTGCTTTCTCCTCCGTCCCCACACTGTGTAGAGCTGAGAAGCCAACATTTTTGCCAGCAATACATTTTACAAACTAAGATTTAAAACCCATTCTTGTGAGTGAAATGGCTACCTGAAGCAACTCACAGAATCTCCTCTCCTAAAATCTCAAAACTGCTAATCATATAGATGGGAGGCACAGCACATCCATTATACATTTTTCCTGCGTGTGTATATATGAAGCAGGAAGGCAACATCTCCGACACAGCAATGGAACACTGTAAAAGTGAGCAGACATTTTCAGATAATGCGTCTGTAAATAAAGTTAAGACTATTGTTTTTGTTCAACAGCCAGTCTTTCTATGTGTTCTAAGATCCACATGGATTATCTTCAAAATTCTTTTGTTTCATGGGCTTCCAGGGGAGACTTAGTCATATAAACATGAGCTCATCTGAGGTAAGAGATTCCCAAATACAGCTCTTTAAAACAAAAATAATCATGCGACCTTGAAATCTTGTGATTCTTATAATGCATTTTTTGCACTTGTGGTTCAAATGGTAGCTCCCCATTTGAAATGGCCAGCTGGAGTTAGAGATAACTGGTATAAGGTACCTTGCACCCTTTTCAGAAATCAACACTACACATGTTATGCAAAATAAATGTTGAATCTGAAGTCGAGCTTCAGCCAATTTTACAAAGTAAAGAAAGTCCTCTCTGGATGTGCAGCCTCACTGGGCTCCACAGCATCTACAACACTTGCAAGCAGTCTGACTTAAGAGAGTGGTTTAGGAAGACATGGGATTATCCTAAGTAATATCTATAAGTTTCATTCTGACCTTGAGCAGTTTCCTGCTAATACACATCACACACAACTCTTTAAACAAAGCAGCACACTTCTGCAGAGTTCAGAAAGCTGTGATTTCATCCACATCTGTAACTAGACTGTTTAAAAGTACTGTCAAAGACTGCAGCACTAAGGCAGGCAGATAAAAAAATCAAGTACCAGCAGCTTTAGGGTGATTTAAATAAGGCTCATCATCATCGGCTTTTTCTCGAAAAACATAACTTTTTGGGTGCTCAAAGAAAGGAAGGTGGTGGTGACTCACCAGTGCCATAGAGACGCTGGGCATCAGGAAACGCATCATTACAAAGAGCTGTAGACTTGAGTAAGTCTGACGCCAGCTAAGATGGCACCGGCTTTGTCATTGCCCCCAAAACCAGCTAAAATACATCAGGAAACAATATCGACTCAGGAAACACATGCCAGTTTTTACAACAATATACCTACTGCAGAAAACCTCAAGGACCACATGTACCAATTTCATCAAAATGCTGTCTTTCATATGGGAAAAAGCTCTTAAAAAATTACACATGGTAGAAAATGCTTACTTGTATTGTCCTGTAAAGAAACACAACTGGAAAATGCAGTTTATATTTCCAGTGTTGAACGTGAGACTGTGCACTGACTACAGTATGCATTTCGAAATTATATTCTAATCCAGAAAACCAAAGTTGCACAAGTTATTTGCCCCACCGTTCATTTAAAAATCTTGCTTAAGCTTGCAATGTATGCAGCCCTGAAGGTATGTGGAGAGATAGCTACAAAGCAGTCGTAAACAGTAATGAGCCAAACCTTGTGAAGATCAAACTTTTCAAACTACTTTTAACCTAGTGTGTGTAAAATAAAGGTGTAACCTTTATTGTCAGACATAGTTATATCTGGGTAGGTTACACGTGGTTTTGCTTATCAGTGGCAGAGATATCCAAGAAGATGTGCTAATCCATGACGTAAAAAGGGAACCAAAGACAACACTGTCTGGCAGCTGAGAGCCCTGGCTTCTGACCGCCCTGCTGATCTGACCTCCCTGTTGATCTGGAAAAGGCTCGTGGGCCTAAAGGTTGGCCCGTTTTGTCATTTATCGTAGGAAAACGCAGCAACCCTCCCTACCTCGATCGTATCTCGGACTATCGCATACCGTACTTGTAGGTAAGCAGATAAATCTTACAACACATGCTAAATCTAATCACATCAGATTTGGGCTTTGTATCAAAAATGCTGCACCCCAGCTCACGCAGAGGAGTTAGACCAAGCTTTTTCAGAAAAATGGAAATTAAACAGCGGATTGCAGAGATAAAAAAAGAGAGCTGGTCCAGAGATTGGCCATGCAGAGCTTCGTAACTACTGATTAATATCTTAGCTGTCATCCAGATTGTTGTGTGGAGTTATTGCAGCACGAGCCGCGGCTTACACAGATTTCCACGGCAGTGGCGGTTTTTGCTGTAGCTGGAGTTTTTCAGTAACCTTCACGGTTAATTTCAAACAGGCCAGAATTCCGCAATTTTGTTTGATTGCTGTCGTATCAGAAAGTTCAAAGGACTAATGGGCCAAAGAATCAGGATTAGGGAATGCTTTTAAAAAGAAAAAGTAGATGCAACTGATCATCTTCAGACTTCACAAGAGATCCTATTATTTTTACTGGTGACTTCTCAGAGAGAGTCATATTTTATAAAAATTTTCCCTTGTCTTCCCCATTTTTCCAGCTAAGTACTGGGAGATGGTGAAAGTATAATGAGGATTGACTGGTACTAACCTATGAGCAAACTGTATTTTTGTTATGTTCAGCAAGATCTCTCCACTACGTGTGATAAGCTGCCCCATTTACACAGTAACGCCTTCCCAGAAACCCCAGGAAAACCTATTTTTTGTTATTTTCGGCAGGACTTTGCAGCTCTGTACTGGGACTCCTGCATTTTACGTGAGTTTGCGCACACATACCATGGTCCTATCATACATTTATCCACATAATCTGTACACAACATCATGATACTATCTTGCAGCGGGTAAAGTAAATTAAGGAAACCGCTAGAACATATTCACTTGATGTAAATCAGCAGAGCTCTAACAAAGTGAGCAGAGCTGTGTTTGTACATACTAGTTTTAAGATCCCTCTCTACAGCTCTGGGACAAAAGTTACATTTAGACAATTATCCTACCGCTAATACTGAAACCAAAGTGGATTGACTTTTCCCCCCGTAGGTTTCCCGGCTTTCTTTGTCCTATACGGTAGTACCTGCCTTGCCTTTGACTGTTAGCTGCGTGCACGGTGTCGCTGCTCATAGTCATCACCTGCCTCCTGCTCTCTCAGATTTCTCAGTCGTCCCATCCCCCACTTTAAAATTTTACCATAACTTAATGTCGAAATATGGGCAGGGTATATGGAGTACGTAGCAAGGTCTGTCAGCACAGATTGCAAGTAAAGCTGTTTCAAATATTACAAAACTTTTAATTGCCACCAAGTGAAAAAGTGGCCATTTGCAGCAAAATTTGTCTCGTTATTACAAATGCAGTCATTTTTTTGTAAGTATACGGGAACATGGTGAGCAAGTGCTTGCACCATTAGAGGGTGCTGGAGTCCACACAATACTAACCTGCACTCCAGTCCGTCCAGTTCAAGAGCTGCTCATTCTCCACAGGGACAGGAGACTGACCTACACGAGTCGCAGCGCTGGTAACTACAGAAAGAGAAATCACTGGGGATGAAAACTCATCATCTTGTTCTGTCACATTTGCCCAAATATTGTTCGAAATAGTTCCCCACAACTATTGTCTTCACAGACTCCAGAGAGACTGGAAACCTGATCAAATGCACTTATCGTACAGATTTAGGTAAAAAGTCTCAGGTAATACCATAAATGTGACACTTTCTATTTTCTGAGTTCTTCATTTTGCACCCTAAATAACATCCTTTTAATCAGACAGTTGATATATATCTTTTCATATCTTTTAAAGGCAAAACGTTAAACCAAAATTCATTATATATACCTACAGCAAACCTGTCTTCCCCATCCCTCTTCCTCTCCTGCAATTATCAAGTGAATCCTGAACTTTTGTCACAGATATTTCCTATTTGACACCGGACTAACCATGTTAGTTGGCAGTAACTAAGTCTACTAACCTAACGGATGGGCCTTTTCCTCTTGCCTCTGCGAAGCAAAGGGGGACCTTTCTCATCTAGCACCCTTAGAGAAGAATGGATAGGAAGAGAAACGTGCTACATCTAGGGGGATGCTTCTGTAACGTCTTAAATCTCTGTACCTTTTCAGCAACTGGAGTCCTTGTCCCATGTGGCACCCTCAAAAGAGGGGATGGGATGCTGGCGACAAACCCTGGGTAAGAACCCGTTGCCACAGTGGTTCAAGCAATCCCACGTGCAGCGTGTGCTGCCGCTGCTTCGGTGCTACGCAAGCCTCTGTCTTCGAAATGTGCATGCACAGAATAGTTGCAGCACAGAACGTTTCACGAGGGGAATACAAATAAGAGAAAATGCTGCTTTTCAGTGGTTTAAATCAGCTAAGTGTCAGTGCAGTTCTCTGAAACAAAACAAGCCACAAGGCTTCACCAACCCAGAACCCTGCTGCAAACAGTGAACGTGCTCGGAAGGTTTCAAAAGAGCATCCCATGGCCTCTTCTAATGGCTTCTAATGGCTCCCATGCCCACTTTTTTTCAAAATCTATGTCTTTTTCAATCACTCTCCAGCATCTTTTTTCCCCTCACACTACTGAACTTTGAAAGCAGATAAACACACTTCTAGCCAGTTCGTTAGTTCTTTATCTTTTAAAACAACATATTGTGGAGCTTTGAGTCCTCTGCCCGTGGTGAAGCTTCAGCAAAACTCCGTTTTTTAATTTAAGTCTATGCCATCTTTCAAGAATGAGATACGCACAATTATGTGATTCTTCAGAGTTTTGTTTTAAACCATAAAAATAAGTGTGTAGTCTCAGAGATGCAGAGAAGAGAATGACATTTTTGTAATCTCACCAGATTTTGCAAATTGATTCTTGCAAATCAATTTACTTGATTTTCTTTGTACCTGGTGGACATGATTTCAGAGCTGAACAGCAGTGCTGAGTGTAGGCAGGCAGCATATGCCATGTGTAATTTTTTAATTTCCTGGTAGCAGCAATTTTTGCAGACACAATAGCAGGTTTGTTTATTTTTTGCTCTTCATCAGACCTTTTATTAACATCCTGTTAGATCTCTTGACTGCACCTGGTTTGTTAGTGACTGAGTATAATGGCATCTTTGCCCTGGGCTCTTGGAGACGGTGCATATGGATGGGGAAGGCAACAGATAATATGGATGCAAATTTCAAATCACTGGCTTCATCCCCGAGGCACTTGAAGAGGACAAATCTCAAGGAAATAGGGAGAACAGCATGACTGTGCTTGTAGTTCTTCCTGAAGGTATAGACTTGAAAACACTGTTCATGGTCCTTGCAGGATTTTCCTTTGCAAAATAACGGAATATAAATTTATTGCAGTCAGGAGTACCTGTACTCTCTTGATGAAGGCTTAGTCCAGCGGCAGATCGCCAAGAGCACCATATCTACCAGCCAGTGCTTGGAGAAGAGCCTGTCACTTGCACACGATCAAGATACCAGCACTGCAACATGATGGTCTTTCTGGTGAGCACCCATTACCGATCACAGAATACACACTGATTTGGACTAATCACTGCAAGGAGCGGTCTTTAATGCACTGAGAGGGAGGCATTTTCAATATTCAAGTCAATGTTCTCTTGCCTACAGAACCACTCATATGGAAAAGGCAACTGTCTTTTTCTATTTATATAATTTTGTCTATCTTACTGGGTTTTTTTTTTTCTTTTTTTCTTTTAAATGGTTTCATACTGATAAAACCCCTACATATCCCACCGAACAGATCTGGTGTGACCCCAGCAGCACACTGGTATTCAACCTCTGAAAGTAAAATGCAAACTGAACCTTCTGAGCTGGAAAGATTTATCAGGTTTTGCACTTCCTAAGACAGAGAGTCCTCTTGAGCAGTAGTGTACATACTTGTTCAGCTAACTGCCTCAAATCTTCCACTGCATTCAAATACATGATAAATACCAGTGCTGTAGAAGTCTCTCAAACATACTGCTACCTCCTCCACAAACTGCCAAGAGAGGCTTTGTAAGAAAAATCAGTTCCATTTTTAGGTATTTTTTAAAATCAGTGCCATAATTACTGACTTGATGTATTTCTTACTCTGTTCTCTACTGATGCAGACCCATCTCCTGGAGGATGCTCCAGTCTCTGGTGTTTCTTCCAAACTTCCAAACACATCTGGTGTTTCTTCCAAACTTCAGAACCTGTGTCAGTCTGGTAATTAGTTTGCAGGCAGAATGAATTACATTGGATTGCTAGAATGAATTCCATAATACCCTGGGAAGTCTGATATTTGTAATCGGCTATGTTAACTGTTGCTAGGATACTGGAATTGTTTATTTTTGGGAAAAAAGATCTATTAAAATATTTGCCTTTCTAAAGCTACAAATCCAAGATATACAGAAATTTCGTTGGTCCTATGAACCATTTTTTTGTGCTTTCATATATAAGTAATATATTAACTTTTGACTCAGAAAACGTATGGAAAAACCCACAAGAATCTACTAATATATCTATCGGATATATTCCTGAAAAGAAGCATGTTATAGCTGATGAATGCTTACTTCCATGATCTTCTTCCTCTGTTAGCCTACCTGCGCTGCATATACCCTAAAGCATTGCACACTCAGAAGACAATAAATATCTATTAAGTATCTTAGATTTAGTTTGTACGTCTGACAGTAACAGATCATCCTCTACAGCACAAAAACTATATAATGTTGAAATATAAAGGACTCAGTAATGAAGCTTGTACCCCCTTAACTAGAACGACTGGACCAAATGTCAGTTTTTACCCCCAGATTCTTTTTCTCAGTTTCCTACCTGTGGCTCCATAGAAAATACTGCATAGTTCTACTCCCTCTCCAGAGCTCAACTCCAATTACTTTTAGAAGGTTTTCTCATCCTTAATTGTCATTTATCCAAGTATAATTATTTAATCCTTTAATCTCTTTTCAAAAGTCAATCATGAGCTCTTCCCTACTGTTTTTCTTTTCACAATGTTCAGCCACCTCAGCAGCACCAGATAGACTCCAGCATAATTGTGATAGATGCAGGGAATCATTTTCTAGTGGTAATCATCTAGAGATGTTTCTCAACTGTCCTTAACAGACTCCTTCAGTTCACTGCATTGCTCTGTACATCTGATGGATAAAAATGTTAATTTTACTATGTTTTAGAGATTATGTCCATTTCCTTCATTATTATTTTGCCTTCAATTCCAGTGTACATTTCCTTTGCTTTCATTATCTGAGAGAGACTTTGGGTAGAGAAGCTGGGGTATGGAGAAGTCTATAACTGATGAGATGTAATTAAAACAATCGGAAGAAAAGACCACGTCATCCACATAGCTTTATTCCTAAACTTATTTTCAACTGCCCAAATGTTGGTGAAAGTCTGGTTGCACTGAAATTGATTTCCAAAATCATGATTTAAGTCTTCACCTCTCTTTCTCCATCAATTTTTCCTCCTGTTGATATTCCATTGACCAGATAGTAAAGAAGATTTGGTGGGTATTGTGTAATTCAAATTGCTGTCTATTCCTAGCAGAGCCTATTTCTCTCTTCTAATCTGGCATGTCATCTATTTTAGCTTCAGCCCTGAGTAACAGCAAATTCTATTCACTGGGATACAACTGAGTCCATCAGTGATGAATGTTCTGTTCACATTGTTATGAATCTCCAGTAAATCCATTTAATATAAACTAGGATACTTCAAAATACCTGCAATTGTCGCTTTTAGTTTTCAATGTACAAAAAAAATAATAGCGTAGTGACTGCTGCTGGTTAAACCAGCCTTTGACAGTCCACGTCCGTTTTCTCTCGCCTTATACAAGCTTCAGCTAGTCGATTCTGACTGCTAAGGATGTAATGGGTGTTGTGAATTATAGCTGATGACCCTGAGAAAAATGCAATTTATTGTCAATTGTCCATTATAATCTGTGGGAAAAACAAAGTACTTTTCTTGAAATACTGTGTGAAAAACAAGTTTTGGCCCAAAATTTTCGGAACATAATATAACCACTAGATTCACTCTTCTCTTGTAATGCCAATGAGCCCCAAGAGTACTCATAAATATTGGCAGACTGAAGTAGGTAGTATTTTGCCAGTTTTTTTCCTGCTAAATTGTAGTTAGTGTTTTTAACATAGTGATACATAACAACGCCCTTAATGCTATTCCTTGGAACTTCATCCTGAAATTCTGTTTCAACTCACTTAGGTCCTAGGACATGCAGATCAGCTAGCGATATTGCTGCCAAAAAATAGTTCATGAATTTGCTGACAGACCCCAAGAAGGGGGGGGGGTCTGCATTTCAAACAGCTGCATTTCAACTGTAGCAGGAGGAATAAAACTAATTTTTGTACTTCCAAGTTTTATTCACTTTTGTTCCACGTGTATCAGTGCGACTTTCATTTAAATGTGGCGTTCAAGGTATCCTATTTCTCAAATTCTTTTAAAACCAGTTTTTGTGTCTGTACCAAGCTCTATTCATACTGAGATGTGTGTGGAAGAAGACAGCTGAAAGACGCTGTAGATATATCCTCCTAAGACTTCACGTGAGGCTAGGAGCACGTTGCTTTTCTTTCAAGAATTAGTTCATAGCCAGTTCATTATCATGTTGAGAGCTAAAATGTCATTTCAACTCGATTGGTATTTGCCTCTTTATCTGGACGCTCTCTAGATTAACACTGTCATGTTATTTCAACAGAAGTCTTGTGAATGAAGAAATGAAATGAAGGTGGGGATATATAACTCATTTATCACCATGGCTATGTTACTCACAACTTCTGGTCTGCTGTTTTCCCAGTAATGCAGTTTTATTTGTCAAGTCTGTTCCCGACATTTGTATCAGTGGACAGTTTGCTTCTTTAGAGTTTCTGCTAGGATACCAACGTATTTTGGAATACTTGTAGAAAACCATATACAGAGTCAGTGGCTACGTTGGGGATGTCAGGGATGACATCCCTGACAGGGATGACAGATATATTATTAGCGCATTGAGTGTAATTAAGCGTGTGAGATGCTATAGCTACTGTGGAAATGGCACAGAATCATAGCTGAGACCTGGGCACCAAACACAGACCTGCCTGGATCCTTAGCACGTTGAAACACAAGTTGTATGTTTAAAGTATTGGACGCTTCTCATGGTTGCTGTTTTGTTCGGGACAACAGCCCACACATGGAATATTATCCTGTTTTTCAGCCTTCTAGTTCGGTTGAAGTTCTTTCTCCCAACAAAACCTTTTCATCCCAAATTGAAACCATGGCTAGCGCAGCCTTCTGAACCATTAATGAGATGTGGCTGTGGGAATCCTCAAGACCAGTAAGTTTGAATCTTGAAAGATATTTGTGTTTATGTAGTGGAAATATGAGAAAGCATATTTTGACTAATGGTATCACCCTAGAGAGAAGAATACTTGTTATAAATATATTCCATTGCAATTGCTGGAAATCTAACAAAATTGCCATAAACAGGACTTACATCAATGTTTCTGCTTGACCTTTCTGGGAGAATAAAAGTACCTTCTGGGAATGCAAAGCAAATGAATTTTTTGGAAACAAAATGAGTAACACAGCCCTTCCTCTTTATAAAATGGAGCCCTGATATAGCTGCTGCTGCTTAGTAACAGTTCCTCAAAACGATTCATAAAAGCACCAGATGTAAAGGCGCGCACGTGTGTTTCTTAACTCCAGGCTCTGATGCAAAACTCAGAAACACTCATGCTGTGGGTATAAGAATTTGAGATTTTAGATGAATAGCATTTTCAAAATGAAAACCATATCCTTCTAGACATGGATCAGCTATGCAATCAACTCCCCTGACATTCTTGTTTCTGCCAGTTGATGTGTTGTTGGAACTGCGATAGCTGTTGCATACCGTTTCCTGGTGCTTCCCTACAACAGCTAGCTCGCTTCTACATTTTCCCCTTAGGAGACAGATATCCTGTCTAGCACAGAAGGCCTGCTAGAAATAGTGTGATAAAACCCACAATTTTTGAGAACTTGGTTAACCTACAAAAATACTATCAGCACCACTAAAGTTGAGTGTATTTAATAGGACTAGAAGGGTACCAAGACACTTAACGCAAATAATAGCTACTGTTTCTGCCCACGATGAAATATTATAGATAAATGTAAATGCAGAACGGAACTAGCACTAAGAAAATTGCATTTTTTCCCTTCAGACATTATTCCAAGTGACCCATTAGTTTGGATTAATTATCACAATGCAAATTAAAGTATTCTATAGTATCTTATACAAATTGCCCAAAAGACTATTTAGTACTGCTACTAAACCCGTTTTTTTATACATTCCTAGTAGCAGATGCACTATGTTCACATAAGGAATACTATTAGCCCAAAAGTAAAGTGTAACAAAGCTCCTAGAAACATCCTCGCCTCTTGCAGGCAGTGAGTGCTGAAGCAGTTTGATCCCTTACCCAGCTCCTCAAGGCGGTGAAGTAAGAAACATGAATCCCTCATTGCAACATACAGTTCCCTCATACAGTTTCTTTTAAAGAGAGGAAATAACTTAAAGCCAATTAGAATTTCTGATGCATTTATTACCCAACAATCACCAGGAAAAAAAAAAAAATCACCATGTTTGTCTTGCAGAGCCTGATAAAGCAAAGCGAGCGACTCCCCAGCCCACTCCCAAACTATCCGGAGCAGAACTCTGCTTTGGCAAGGCAGGTTTAAAACCAGCCAGGAGCCTTGCCAGCAAAAGTACAGAACCAGTGCATTTCTAGATTGGCTCTTCTTCTGTGGCCTCTGCCAACTGGCTCCCATCACCGCGGCAGAGCAGAGAGTGAGCTCCTTTGCTTAACCCTCTGCTACAACCAGGCAGAGTGGAACGGCTGACTCTCACCATCTTGATAGGAAAATCTCATCTTTCATAAAAAGTCATGGACTGGAGAGTGTGGGTTGCACAGCAGCATTCGTGCAGTCATTAGCAAATACACGCTGTTCAGATTTTCGAAAGACATCAGTAGATAGAGTTATTCCTGTTCACCCCATCCTACAACTCTCCTCTCCGTCCTCTCTCTCCGCACATCCACATGTTAAAATTAAATGGGTCTTAACAGATCCATGAGTGGGATATACCCAAGTGTTTCCAATTTACCCTCGGTGAACTTGAATGAAAAACATTTGAAAATGAAATTCTGGGTGAAATCTTACAGCATCGCTACAGCATATGGAGCTAATTTCAAATAGCACTTTGATAATGTCATGATCTGTTAGAAAGTGTTCACCTTATACCGATGATATTATAAACGCAGTTGCCTCACTCAGTCTATGTTCATCTTACGATCCATAAGAAAGCTATTCAGTGGATTGTGAAATACGAACTTTGGCCAGAGCTAATTTAGAAAGATCATTATACTATGGATGGTGCAGCTTGTTTCTTCGGTGAGTTTCATATTATTCAACTGTTCACAGCTAGTAAATTCACATCTAATAAGCTGCGAAAGTTATCAGATGAAACACAGCCCATTGTAATCCCCACATGAAGTAAATAACTGATGAAAAATTAGTTCCAGCATGTGTAACAAATATTTTTGCAAACAGCATCTGATAAAGGGATTGGCTTTATTAACAGCTAACTTATTCACACAATGGAGAAAATGCAAAAATCTGTTCTATCTCTACAGGCCACAGCATTTCTCAAATGCTTACCAGGAAAGAAAAAGACTTAACTGGAAACAAAAGCACATATAGACCACAGCTCCTGGCAGGCACGTAACTTGGCACTGGGAATGCACGGGTAGAAATATGTTGAAGTAGAAGGGATTTGCAGGATGTGAAACACAGGCGAAAAGGCACTTGTGCTAATGAAAGCCTTGTTGTAGGGCTGCTGTAAGATGCACCGACACCGCCGAGGAGGCCATATTCCTAAGTCCAGACAAACTATCCACTGCTCTGCATTTAAGGTTGAAGAAAGTAGTAAATTCACACCCCACTTCTTGAGACAGAACAAGGGCCAGCGGCTCCTACCGTGAGCCCAACTAACTTCTGGTTCTTCTAAACCCAAACAGGCAGTAGTACCACCCAAAGGGCTGGTCCGGCAACCAGGGCAAACGTAAATGCAAGCACGAATTTGTGCTCGTGTTGGGCCTTCCCCTCTGCCATTGGCAGGAAGGCGGGTGATGTGAACCTGGCTATGACAGATTCAGGCTCCTCAGAAGATCCCCAATTTGTAGGCAGTTCTTAAGAGCCTCTCGACCCCATATGCAATACAGGGTGAAAGAGTCTAAGAATCCTTGGGTTCTCCCTAGAACAGGAAGTTTTCAGGCACTATAAATTGTGTTTTCAGAAGCACTGCTTCAAATCCAGAGCACTCTCAGAAATCTACTTCTTTGCAATGCACCAAAATGAAGTCTGTTGCTGAATTTGTTTTAGAAGTCTGTTTGCTGTGTAATACTTGAGACATCACCCAAGGTCGCCAATGTAACAGCAAGCCTACTGCGGTTTCCTTTCAGCAAGTTTCCAATAAACAATACGTGAGCAAACCGTAACAACCAGGAGCTTACACAATGGTTCTGGTATGGTGCACCAGAAAGGATGCTCAAGAGTAGGTCTGATAAAAATCAAAGTATTCAGAAGAGCAGGAAGCTCAAGCAGTTGTTTGGGGCTAAAGGTGTTACAGACGGTGTCATCCGCCGTACGTGGTGACTGCTCCAAGCACTGAGGAGTCCACCGAGTGGTTTAAGTGAAAGGCACCGGGTACATGTAGAACCAGGCAAGCGTGCTGACACGAGAATGAGCACTAGCCTAAACAGAAATCTCATTTCACTAAGTGCTGAGCCCTGAGAACTTCACGCCATTTTTCTCTTGCTTTCACAAACTTCCACTATTGCTAGAGCCAGCCGGAGAAAGATCTTTCAAGATTTAACCCTCAGAAAATCAGTGTTAAGCCCTGTACTAGGGACAACCTCATACACCAGAGATGGTAGAAATTTTGTTCGGTTGTGAGAGATTTTCTTCTTTCCCTTTCTTTAGGTCAGTCCCTTAGCCTGCAGCAATACTTCTCCCTACCAGGTCAGAGGTTTCTCAGGTACTAGCAGGAGCAGCCCCTTTCCTCTGCCTCATTTCTCCTTTACTCCAGCAGCAATTCCTCTGCTTCTGAAGTCTGTCATCTCTTCTTGCCAAAGAGAAAGGAATGACAAAAGCATTCAAAGAAAACCAGAGAAATCCCAAGCCTTGATGTGTGACATAAAGAAAACAATTCACATGATCTTTATTTTTGTAACCCTCGTCCTCCTCTCACCCCCATGCCTGTTGTTATCACTCAGCATGTTATTGTTATTACTTGAAATTTGTTTTTAAAAGTGCCTATCCAGTGCTGGAGGTGCTTGAACACACATTGAAAATATACAAAACATATGTCTAACTTAGACCCGGTGCTCCCTGAGGAAGGGCTGGTATCCTCTGTAGTGCACTCAGCACACTTACAGCATGAACAAATTATAAACAATAATAATAAAGAATAACTTGTGCCTATTTATCTGTTTGGTCTATGAAACTGATCTGTCAATGACCCTGAAAACTCTCGGTGACACACACTGCGGTTGAGTTAAAACCAAGCTGCTCTTTCCATTATTTTTTTTCCGAATAGCTTGAGTCAAAATCCCAGGGTAGGTGACACAGAGCGACCCTCCTGCTTTTGATGTGAATGGGAAAGGATTTGTCTTTTTATATCAAAGCTAGCTGGGAAGAGGAGGTGGGTGGCCATGAAAGGGAAAAGCCATGAAATTATCTCCATTGGTTTATAAGAAACAGCCATTCGATGGGATTTTGGGAGGGGGAAACCTTCTGAAAAATGTGCTCGTGTGATTCCTCTCGAGGCCAGCACATCTGAGCCAAGCGCTCGTATCAAGGGAGGGGGGGCAGGAGAAGTTCTTCACTTAATTGAGAACACACTTGTTTGCAGAGTTCAATGTCGGGAACTCCAACATTGTTTTTAAAAGACAGAGTATTGTGTAGGTGTCGGAATTCAGAAGAGGCAAAACAAAAGCGGATGGAAAAAGGCAGCTGCGATGATTTAACTCTCCGAACACCTTTAGCTGTTTCCCTTCCTGTGCCCCACCAACTGGATCTCACTCTTCTCTCTTGGCTGCTGCTAAGAGAAGCAAGCCCGTCTCCTCTGACCCTCTCCCCGCTCGTCTCTCCAGCATGTTCTTCCTCCAGCAGCCTCCTCCTGCCTACACCCAGTTTACAGCATCGAGCCCTTCTTCCCCCCTGCCTCCCACAGCCACTTCCCTGGCTGCCGCTGCCAGGCCGAAGCAAAGCTGCCTGCGTGCCATACCCACGCCTCCTCGTGCTGGGCCTGGCGCGAGAGAGGAGCGGGGATCGGCGGCACCGCGAGGGCTTGTGCAGAACTGACAGTCAGAAAAGGAGACAAGTTTCTGGCGGGTGACGTTCAGGTCAACAGTGGCACGCTCCCTTAGCAGGCAGGAGCCAGCCTTCCCCGGACAGCAATCTTTGGCACCGCAAGATACTTAAAATTTATATAGTTCTCATGAGTTAACTTAGGAATTAGGTACGCGTCACACAGCCAAACCCAAATGGCATCTTCTTGCTGCACAGAGCCTAAAGCCTACACCTCTGACCTTCTACCTTAGGGGTCTTCTGAACACCGAAGTAAAAGGGCACGCTTCTGTTGACGATCTCATCTGCCAATCCAAATAGAATACAACCCCAAAAGATATGTCACTAAAACCCCCCAAATCCTTTACAAATCCTGATCATTTTTCATTACTAGGGCACAGTTTCTGTTATTAGTGGGAGTCCTGTCAAAATACGGACAATCCGTAGAAAACGGCTGAAGATAAGTAGCATCCTCACGTGTTTCAGAATTCGATTGCTGCTGGTCTGATGCAATGACAGTTTTGTATTCCTGCTTTTGAGATTGACAAATGAAGACAAGGTAGTTCTGCATCACTCAAATCAGGTTAAATTTACCTAAATGTCACTCTTAAATGCTAGATGATGCCTTGGTCCTTTTAAATGCATTGCAAAACTGGAACAGAGTAAAAACATTGTAAGGTATGAGTCTTTCTCCAAGGTTATAATATTCCTAGTCCTAATCAATAAACTAATTGACCTATGTAAGGGTGATGAACTGGGATTCATTTTAGTTAGAAACAATTAATCGTTATTGAAAGCCACTTATAATGCCTAGGTATGGCTGAAGCAACTGAACTAGTGTAGCACCCACCATATAATTCTGATCAAAATATTCTATATGATACTTATTTTTCTAAAATATGCAATTTTGCTTGTTCAACAGTTACTTTCTCTTTACACAAAGAAAGCTATCTTTCATCGCAGCTGACCTGGCAGCAGAACAATGATATAATACTCCTGACTTCAAAAAGATAAGGAGAGACAAGCAGGTACCAATGTGGTAAAGGAGTGAGAATAAAAGACACAAGGCAGAAAGCCAGATTCAGGTTGATGTAATGTATTCTTCTGCGTGAGTCTTTTATCTCACCCTTTATATCTTGGCTGCCTTTACAGTTAACAAATGTGGCTCCTCCTTCTCACCATCACAGAGTTTAAATTGATGTACCACTTCTATTTTATCAGAGGAATTTTGCCAGGAGAGAGAAAACAGGAAGGAGAACATTTTGAATTTGAAGATAATTAGCACAGTTTTACATAATAAATTAAATTACTAAAGCTTTTGAAAGTCTTGGTTAAAAGGTGACCCGGCAGAATACCAAGTGCTCGGTGGCAGACAATTTTGCTTACAATAATACTGAAGGACAAGACTGTGTAAATCTCTCTGTGTTTTAGTCACCCTAATTAAATCACAACAGGTAACTGGAGTTGTATGATGAACAAATACCTCTGGCATAAACACATTTTCTTATATAGTGCATATACTTCTTGCCAACTCAAGACAGGCAGGACATATTGCCACCGAAAACGGCTTTCATGTAATTATTAGAACAATACTAACGTAACTCTTGGAATTCATGGGAAGAATTTTTTTGTTTTATCTTAAATGTTGATACGCAGGAAGGGGAAATACTGTGGTACCCCAAAGATAGGTTACAACTGGCTCTCACCTAATGTCATCATGACATTTAGAAATAAAAAGCAGTACCACAAGTTTCTGACATAAATATTAATTGTTATGGAAATCTAAATAGTGGGGATAAAAGGTTGGATTATTTAGTTAAAAGCAGCTTCTGGTATTATCTTGTGGTCGGCTTGGTTTGGAATCAAATTAGTTTTGCAAACTAAAAAACCTCCAAGTTTCAGTCCAAAAGTTGACATGTTTGCCCATCTCTTGCAACCGGTAATTTATTTTCTATCAGTTTAAGGCCCTGAGTGGAAGCAAGTTCTATGATTTTCTTAGATTTCATTTAAAAGCAGGAAACACCTCACAATGTTGTTGTAGGCAGCTCAGTAGTGTTTACCAGAACTGCCAGTTTGAAACAATGCATTAAAATCATGGAAAAGAATAGGAAGAAATTGCATTTATGTGTAGTCTGATTGCAAATGCTATTGTTATGCTCAGGTATAACAATCAGATATAGGTATTGCTCATATTAACATTTATTAAGAGATTATCAGTATAACCAGACTATGGAGAGGCGGGTTGAAATAAAAAACTTAATCCAAACTTGCGGTATTTCAGTTCTGAATTCTTCAACCCCTTAGGGGTGAGGCTGAAGGATATGGAATCTGGATCTAGTTCTTAATTTTGTGGCTTGGTCTCTTTTCCAGTTCCCGCAGAAACATGTTCGTCGAGATCTCCTGACATTTCTCTGCACTTTTTTATTTCTTTCAATGATAATTTGAAGCAAGCCCTGCCCTTTCCCCCATAACATTATGCTTTTTACATGACTGCAGCATGTAAACACTAAAAAATGCAAGCATAGCAACTCTGTGAAATACGCAGAAAGAAACGTTAACAGAACAGCCTTTTCTCACATTTTTATAGGAGTTCCACAGCCCTGGGATTGCACACGCAAACCAAAGCAGAGTTACATATAAACCAGAGCGTTCCTGTCCGGGGTGAACAAACAGACTGCGACTCTATGGCCTAAGATTAAGGAATATGAGATTTCAGTCCTGGCCTGCCAACGAATCATTTTGCAACAGTGGGTCTCTGTGTAATGCTAAGTATTATGATTATAGAAGCCAATGCCTTGGGAACGTAGGTAAAAGCTTCATAGAAATGGGTAGTTTGACTCTCTCAAAAGATTTAAAAATGGTTCCAATAAATGGAAAATATGGACTAAAAAACAGGCTCCCTTCCAAAAGATGAAATCGAAGCCCTGATACCTTTTATCATTGTTTCATCACAGCTAATAACATTTCCGTAATTATCTGAGGACACTGAAGCCTTTTATCTGTGATGAGTGACACAGCATTGTGTGTCTTGAGTTAGTAAGGTAAATACAATACATGCCTGTGACGGCATCTCAAGAAACAAAAATAAACAGAGATCCAATTCCAGGTGAATACTAGCATAATCCTGAAATTGGTATTTCCCCTTCCATGCTGTGCACCTTCCCAACCTCCAAAATGACTATTGACCTGCTTGCTTTTTCGTGTGCTTTGATAGCTGCCTGCTTTAGCCCAAGCTTCTGCAGAAAGTGGCCCCCAAAATACCTTTTTTGTTTAATCACTGAAAGTAGCCTCATCATTTAATCAAAAGCCTCTGCTTTAATCAGTGATCTTCCACTCTAGGCTTACAAGGAACAGAGAGCATTCTTCTGTAACAAGCCTCTGCTCCTGAAAAATGAGGGATTGTGTAGACATTGAAGGCTGAAACTCTCCCAATTTGCCCCAAGGGATGCCAAGTGTAGCTCCGAGAAGTACAAAGGGAACCTGTTCTTGCTGCTTTTCAACTGTGGCCCTACTTAAATTGCCACGGGGGTTTCACATTTCATTCTCCTAAGGTTACTGTCTCAGGCTTCTCTGTAGAAAACATTAAGGACGTAGGCCTTGCTTGAAACCCACTTCCCTGGGAATAAGATTGGGCTCATAATCTTATAGTAACTAACGACTCACATGTTTGGTATTGTCTGTTTTTCATGCGTGAATCAACCAGCCAGATATTTAGAAAGAGCGCCTAATTTAATCTCTTGACATATATACACACATAAACACACACGCACACAAACACTTGGAATGGAAAGAAGGCAGTCAAATAAAAACAGCACTTTATATACTTCACGAAGGTTTATCATCTGAAAAATTAACGTTCTTTTTAGACATTCAATTAAAATTCTCACTATAATCTTAGAAGGCACAAGCCAGTAATAGATGTTATGCAGGAGGATCACTTGATCTACCGTTGAAATGTTGCCACTTCAGAGTGGAACAGAGCATCTGTTTTACAGATTATAATAGTTTGGGACATGAAATGAAGGTTCTTATAACCACCTGAAGCTGTAAAGGAAAATGTAGGAAAAAGGAATTTTAATTAGCTGAATCACTACAGCAAGAGCCCTGGGAATGCCAATGAATAAAGCAGGTAAGATTCTATTGCTAATGTTTTGACTCTTCTGACAAGCCCCAAAATCATTTCACGTTGCCTCTAAAAGATGTTCTCACTTACCTCAGCGTAAATTAAGACCAAGTCTACTAAAGCTGTAGAATCGTGCCAGATTTAAACCGGGGCAAATGACAGCAGTACTGTATCTGGCAACTGGGCATTTACTATAGCTATTGGTCGCATCCCAGCTGCAGCTGAGGGACGCCATGGCTGCACCGCACGCTCTGGCACGCTCTGGCAACCGGCACGGGACAGACTCAACACAGAAAGACGATTCCTGCCCAGGGGAGCAGCAGTAATTTTAGGGTACCTCTACACAGACAGGCGCAGACAGATGAGAGCTCCTCTGTCCGCTCTCCGGGCTGGCTGTAGGCAAGCCCGCCTCGGCCTCAAAACCCGAGCAGCCATGGTGGCACGTTGCCACGTTATCGGGCCTGGAGCGGGCTCGTGTCTCGCCAGGTCGAAGCATGGAGAGAAGAGCTCGTGTCGGCACCTACCAACGCAGACCTGTCTTCAGCGCTGGTGCCCTGGTTGTTGACAGTGGTTAAGAACTGAAAAGGAAGGGTACTATTTACTGAATTACACTAATTTACATTAATTGTGGCACTGAAGGAAGAGTGACTGAATGAAGGAGGAGGCCTTTTCTATTCCGTCTCCTTTTAAAAAAAATTTAAGCGTTCCTGAGAGAGACAAAAAAGAGAAAACTGATTTTCAAGGGTAGGTAAAGTGCAGATACTCTTGTCGTCTTCCCTTTCCTCCCTCCTCCGCTTTTGACAGACCTAATCTTTCTCCCCTGAACATAATGATCCCATAACGGATCCCATAACTCCAATTGGAAAAGGCTGTTGTTTCCAGCATGTGAGAAGATGAAGAAAAAATTACACCACAGCCTGCTCTGTCACAGCGCAAAGACAATAAATCGTGGATGGGGCGATCTGAGACATTTAATATGGTTTCCAACAAATTCAACTAGATCCCTGGGTTCTCATTGGCACTAGCAACGTGCAATAGCCAAATAAACAGAATATTGCCAACACGTCCTCTCACCCAACAGATGTGCGGTTCTTGTTCTTATTGCTAGTGAAGATACAATATAATACATGTGCAGAAGATGACTACAATTTAATTTACACCAGTTGTAGTACAGAAACATAAGCCACCACACAGAGCTGAAATCACGGGGATGGTGCCATCTGTATGTAATTGTTAGGGTTACGTTTTCCATTACATTTCTTCTGGAGGAAGGGGAGGATATACAACTGGGTAGCAATCATAACAATCAGGCCTTACAAAATATCAGTCAGAAATCACACTTTCATTTGCTAAAGAGGTGATTTGCATTTCATTCTGACACATAAGAATGGTCTACTTCTAAACAATGTCACAGAAAATTATATGAAATTAAATTTTTATTCCAAATATTGTAAAGCAATAGGCCAAGTAGATGGACAGGTATGGCATTACTTCATCTGTGGCATGCTAAGCTTGGCTAAGGGCCTATGGAGTACAAATGTTTCAGCAGTCCTTAGGGGTTAACAGGCATTACATTCAGCGAGGCCCAGAAATTAAAAGATCTGGCAATGGTGACTTTTTGTTTTAACCCTGGAAGAGGCTGCTAGACTGGGAAAATAGCTAGCTAGACTAATCAGCTTGTCATTTTTAAAGGAAAACTCAAGAAAATTTAATTGCAACAACTGAAAAATGACCCAAAATATGCTAAGCCGGAATTTATTTGTTCTGTTGCATTTATTTTCTTGGAAAGCGGATACTTAAAAAGACCCTGAATACTCCTTATAGATGTACGAATATTATATAAAGACTCTGCCAAGTCTTGAAGCTGTTTGCATCTTCCTAAAGTATTCACTAGTAGCTTACAAGTAGAAACTGAGGGTGCAGTTCCATGAATATTTTCGGTAGCGGCAAAGCCACTTACTTACAAAAGCTCCTGATGCCCTCCACACCACCGTCCCCTTTACGCCCTGTGCGTGCCCTTGTTCTGCAGGTCACCTCCGTCTCCGCAGTGCTGACATAACTGTCTGCAGGACGGATGCGTAAGCTCAAGCAGTGGTCTGAGGGGATGGGGAAGCCTGCCACTAAATAGGCTGTTTGAGTGGAGATTGTGTTTGCGGAATGATACTCTGAAGCACCGAGTCTCTGCTAAAGACTAACCTGGAACAGAGTATTTTCCTCCCAGAATCCCTGATGGCATCAGCTGCTGCAAGGGAGTCCTACACAGGGCTCTGTAGCAGCAGAGAGAAATCATTTTTATTTTAAATATACTCTTGCTGTGCGTATTTATCTAACAGTTCTGAGTTATGCCAATGGAGCCAATAATTTTCCAGTTCCCTCTAAAGTTTGCCCAGGTTCTGTGAGGACAATTTTTTTCCTGTGAGCACTTTTCTGTAAAGCCTCAGATTTGCATATGCTATTCGCATTCGTAGCCAGAAAAGGAGAAAAAGGGATAACTACCCAACTGCACAAACCGTACACTACAAAATGTCTGTGTCGTTTCACATAAAGACTCTCGGATAGGCCAAAACAGGGATTAATTTCTTTGAAACTCTGACCCCTGGCAATCCCCTATGGGTCTGGAAATACAAACACTCTAGGAGAGAAAAGTTCTGCAAAGCATTCACACCTCCAAAACGACAATATACCTGTCGGCGTATGGCCATTCTCCGACATCTTTCAAGATGAGCATTGCAGCCAACATGCTCTTTTACCGAGTAATAGCAAGAAAAACCTACGTTAAACAGTTTTACCAACGTTTGCCCATCCATCACTCCTCGGAACAAAACCTCTGGCAAAACTGCTGCAGACCAACACTTTGATGGATAGGGACTGGATGCCCTTCCAGTGAAATCCAAGAACCTCAGCTTAATTGTTTTAACTATTAAAAGTGGCTTTTTTAGCAAGTGATGCTTGTGAGATAGTACAGTAAAATAATTTTTGTTATGTTTAGGTTAAAAATGCCTTAAAATCCCTTCTAGACCTGTATACACGTGTTAAAAAAAATGCAGGCCTGCAGAATGTAAGGGTTAAGCTTCTGTCCCCTTAATGTTAAAGTGTTAAATGTTTCCAGAGAGCCTGGAACTACATCTGGGCAGTGCACACTTTAAGCTAACTGGCAGAGAAGTGTTGCTTTAGGCTTAGAAACAGTGTCTTTTCACTTCTGGGGCCTGGGTTTATTCCAGCTTAATCCAACTACAAATTGTTGTCTTGAAAAGCCTGCAGCTTCTTTTCAATGCTTCCCCGCTCCTTGTAGCGTATAATTACCCAGCAATTAACATTCTTGTTTACCACTGGTGATTTCTGAGTGGTGTCAGTACGTGTGTGTTTATGTAAGAGATGGAGCCTTTATTAAAAGCTACATGAACTGACCCAGTGCTCTTGGGAAGGATAAGACAAATTGGTGTGGAAAACTGAAAGATCTTAATGATCCAAAGGGGAGTTGAGTATTAAGACAAAGCACAAAAATAAAAGATCTAATTTGTTTTTGCTTCTTTCCCTTTGAAGGACCTACCACAGAGTTGTTTCCCCTACCTGATGTAAATAATTGCTTCTGCAACGTCCAGTCATTCAGAGGCTGTTGTGTTAGAATAGTTGCAGGATGATAAAGTACTTTGGAGGTAAGTTTACATAAAGAGAAATTAGACCTATCCTGCCAGAATAGTGACTCAGCCTAATGTGCTAGTTTATAGGCTTCCCTGGTCTTGAAAAGCATGGTTCAAGTCTTGGCAACGAGGACCAGGTGAACATTGTGTTCTTCACATGGAGCATCAAGTTTCGGGGGCTTTGCCCGTCTGGCACATGTGCTGGGAGAGAGGTGCTACTGCACGGGCAATTAAACGGTCTCACTGCCTTAAGCAGCAAAACCGATCTGCTGAGTTTCTGTGCAATTAGGTGCATTCAGCAGCAGAAAAGATCCTTCAGAAATAACCACAGACTTTAACGAGATGCAGTATTTTCTAGGAATATTACGCTCTAGTCTGTAAGAGGACCTGAGAGCGTATAGGACGATTGCTGGATGGGATGCAGTATAGGATGAGGCTGTCTCTAACACATACCAAGCAAGATTAAAACAAATGAGCTGGCTGCATGAGTCACAGCTTCAGAGAGAGCGAAGGAGAATGCGATGAGCACGCTGGTGCGAATCTGAGAGGAACTGACTGGCAGCTGATTCGCATCACGAGAACGCTGGGGAAGCCTGGTCATAACCTCTCGCTGCGAAGCAGTGAAACGTTAGCACAGGACGGCGCAAGACCAGATGCTGCGGTGCGCAAAGCAGTTCTCTTGACGCTTGTGACACGCTCACAAACCTGTTTTCTTAGTGTGAGTGCTGGTTCATAGATTTTCTGTTGTCTAAGGTATTAAAATGTGCCCTCTGCTCATACCTCAGCATCTACTGCACGCCGACAGGGTGACTTCCGTGTCAAGAAGGAAAACAGGCAGTGACAGAAGGGAATTCTCAAACGAATGAGTAGAAGAAAGTGAAGAAGGAACATACATTCTTTTCTGCTTTGTGACTTTCTATCTCCACATATTTAAACTCCTTATACTGCACTGTATGTCTTTCAAACAACAAACCACAGGCTGATGAAACCATTTTCGGAGCGTGGCAATAAATTGCTTTCTATAACAGTTTCTATGTTGAGTTTTTTTCCTTTCTGTAGAACTGCAGTACCTGAGACCCCAGAACTCTGTAGTGACTGAGAAAAGAGGGAATAAATCCAGTAACACGTAACTGCAGACAGTACCCATAGTACATGAAATTAGAGCCCAAACAGCTCCCCACAATGGTCCAGGTACCCGAGAAAGCATTCTGCAGCTCTCGCATTCAGTGGTATTACCCTTGTTGCATTTTCAATACGTAGGGTAACCGTCAGCGTATATGCCTGTTTCTCAAACAGTCATACCTGCTGACTGTTAGATTATTATACAGTTAGATTATTTCTCAAAGAAACGTTGAGGTCTGACAACAGCCCGCTCTTGCAAGAAAAAGGTATCCCTGATAAGAGTAAAGTAGAAAGAGCAATGATGGAAGAACTATTGCAGCTCGTTAGCCAGTTCAAGGGATTTGTTTAACTCTGATGGCTGCTAGCTGGCTTCAGCCAAATAAAAGCAACCCAGTATCAATCTGCGTCCTTCCCACTCACAGTTCCTTCCTTTTGTACAGTTGACTTCACAAGTGTTGTTGCAAATGAAACATATGATAATACTTATCAGAAGAATATTTTCTTTGCTTAACTCCTGCTAGATGCATTGGCCCACTGACATTCACTTGTACCTTCCTATACCTGCCATCTAGTAGCTATTCCGACTCTTTTTTCTGAAAACATACGCAGTGGGCCTACAAAATGCAGTCAGTGTAATCTCACTAGTGCGTCACAACCAGCTACCGACAACTGCAGAATACCACAATTACATTGCAATGCTAGAAGGACGTGAAAGTTATTTTAGCTGTTTCATTTAAAAATAAATACAGGTGGCAAACTATGGGAAGCCACATTTAACAGCTCTCTGTTCCTGGAGTCTGCCCCAGACAGAGGTAAAGTGAGATCTCTGTTTCATCCATCTATCTGTCCTCCACCAGCCACTGCCGCTCCCTGCCTCGGTTTGTGCCCCCCGCTGCATTCTTCCCCACCTGCCAAATTGTTGGTGGCAGCACTGGTGCTCAGACCATCTGCAGCCATTGGCACCTCTCTGGCCTCAATCTATTCCTTTTTTTTTTTCTTCTTTAATTCCTTTCTTCCTAAAGGCCTAGGAACCCCTCTCCACTGCTGCTCTGCTCCTACTTCTCCTGGAAAAGAAAATAATAAATTGGACTTCAGTGAATTGAAGAAATACTTTCCTTAGAAACTCAATGAGAAACTTGTAATTTCTCTAACATACCCTATTAAAACATGCTGGTTTTCCTATTTTCCTTCCCTTTCTCCTCACCTATCAGCTACGCATAGGCCTGCCAGTACCGGTTATTTAAACTCATCTGAGCAAACTTCCATAAGCTGTAGAAAGGCAGCAGAAGTACAGTGACTTCTCCAACTGGTCTCCTTCAGCTGGAAGATCACAAGTCAAATCAGTAGGTGCTAAACCTCCACTCTGATGATGATTAATGCCCACACTGAGAACCAGTAAGCTATTTTACAATCTTAGTGCATATTATCAATAATAACATTTATTTTAAATTTACGGTGTTCCAGAAAAAAACAAACACTCACATCACTTCAATGTGCGTGACAAAATAAAAACACACAAAATGCGAGAAAGAAAAGTAGTATTTTAGAGCCTGCTTCCACACCCTTTGCTCACATTAGATAAGGCTCATTTGCAAGAATAGTTTACAGGTTTAAGCAGTTAGGTTGTAAAGTCTTTCAAAAAGTCTGAATCTTTGCAAAAGTTTTTTTGTGTTTGCTACAAATTTTGAATTAAGCTGTACATTATGCCCACACCAAAGACTTACCATGGATTTACAAGTCCATGACAAAGGGACTTGTAAATTCCTCTGTCCTTTATTATTTATTGGTGAAGGGTCTGGAGCACAAGTCTGATGAGGAGCGGCTGAGGGAACTGGGGTTGTTTAGCCTGGAGAAAAGGAGGCTGAGGGGAGACCTCATCGCTCTCTACAACTGCCTGAAAGGAGGGTGTAGAGAGGTGGGGTCGGTCTCTTCTCCCAGGTAACAAGTGATAGGACAAGAGGAGATAGCCTCAGGTTGTGCCAGGGGAGGTTTAGATTGGATATGAGGAAAAATGTCTTCACCAAAAGGGTTATCAAGCACTGGAACGGGCTGCCCAGGGAAGTGGTGGAGTCACCATCCCTGGAGGAGTTTAAAAGCCATGTAGATGTGGTGCTTAGGGACAGGGTTTAGTGGTGGGCTTGGCAGTGTTAGGTTTATGGTTGGACTCGATGATCTTAAAGGTCTTCTCCAACCTAAATGATTCTATGATTCTGTGAAAGCACTATCAAAGCTGAGTTCTACATGATGATAAAATGTTTATCTAAACCTTAGTTTGGGATTTGAGCCATAAGAGTATTTGTTTTCAGGCATGGAGGTATAAAGAGGGCTCTGAAGAAAATACTTCACTCAAGTCAAGCTGAGATAATGTAATGGGCTTACAAAGTTTGTGCTGCAATTTAAAGCTTAGAAGAATTTAGCTGTGAGGCATTCACTGCAATAATAACAGCAACAATAATAAAAATAAAATAATAACAATGACAAAGACCTGCATTTCTACAGATTCAAATGCAAGTCTGCATGTAGGCTCTCATTACCAAGCCAGGGAGTAGCAAACAAAAAGTTTGAAACAGAAGAAGAAAAAAGCTCTAGATCTGTAGCAATATTTGGCAAGTAGAATTTGGCACTTTGGAATCAACATGCTTTTCTAGTTAGGAGTGCAAACTATACTATTTGTACCAGAGGAGGATGAATCTTCTGGATGCAGCTGGAGGGAGTAAGAATCTCTTGAACAGCCATATGGGTTTTCAAGTCTGCCTTGAAAAAAGCTTTTTCCTGTAACTTAAATCATCTCATCTCCCCTCTCTCCCCCCCCGCCCCTAGTTAATGAATCTTCCCTACTCTTGTTTTTCTCTTGACTAAAGGAAAAACATTGGTGCACATCAGAGGTGACAGCTTATCCCAGTTGTTGTCACGAAGGACACTTAGCCATTCATAGAGTGGCAGTGCCTTTCAGACCCTCCTGTTCCAAAAGCACAGCTTGCTGCTACCTCAGCTGATGGAGAAACGTTATTGGTAGCATAGCACCTTTCTCACCCAGGCTTCATCAGCTCCTGCCCATCTTTCAGAGGGCTGTACCAGATACATCCACGAAAACATCCCACGTTCCAATTCTTAAGTACCCCAGAATTGTGGTTTTGTTTTTTGAGCTTAAGTACGTTAAAGGTTATAAAGAGCTTTTTCAGCTGTGGGTGGAAGATGCAATAGAAGGTGAAATTATTATATTTTTCAAGTGGGGGGTGCAGGTGAATCCAATTACAAAGCAGAAAATTCAGCTGTGATTTAGTCATTATGAAACTCTATTGCAAATGCAGATGAGGGTACCCATCAGCCTTGTGGTGAAAGCATGAAACACCCCAAGAAACAACCCGGGGAACCGCTCCAATCACACAAAGGAAAAACCTAACAAGAATTTAATAAAATAACATAATCGCAGCAGCAAAATGACTGAGGTGTTTCATAGGCGAATGTAATGCTAAAACCACCCTTCCACAGCCTCAAGAAAAACTGTGCACTACAGCAATGATGAGAACTTGATGCAGTGTATTTTCCAAAGCGCAAAGAGCCAAGAATAATATAACATCACCAAGCAGACTTCAAAGCCCAGTTCCTCCACTCACTCTTTGCTCCTGTGCATCCCTCCGATGCCAAAGCACACACGGATCGGAGGGCTCTGCTCAGCAGCTGCTCAGGATGTTTGACAGATTTCCCAAACTCTTACAGCACTTGTAAAAGAAGTTTCCAATAGAGGCAGCACTTTGACTGTAGCATTTACAAGAACCAAAGATAAAAACAAAAAAAGAGGTTTGTTTATTGATTGACTGGCAGAATTTGCACTTATTTCCTGGAAAAATGCATCACTGTAATTGTGCAGAATATTTTCCTGTGGGACTGCAGATGTTTACAGAAGTGCGTGGAAAGACGTATTGCTCCAGAAGGGACTAAAGTCATTTTGGGAACCATCTACAGATAATGACAACAAAGACTGGTTAATTTAGTGCATTAATTACCTTACTCTATGAACGATCATAAGTTGGCGAAACTGAAAGCATCCAATTTTAAGAGCTACTGTATTTTCAATGCCAATAAATTCATACTCCGTCTACAAAGACTTTTTAAGAAGTGAGAACACTTGGTATCAGACTGTATAAGGAGCATATTGGCAGAGTAAAGATTTACAAACAAAACTGAAAAACAGAACATTCAGGAGTGTTAGCTGAAATCCTCACAAGTACTGTTCTCGTCACATAAGTAATAAATTTTCCTGAGGTTTAATGGTGCGCTTCTGCTCTTGCAGAGTGTGGGATACGGAGGGCTGGAGAAAGGGTGGAAGTGACCCTGCAGAACACGTTGCAGAGCTCCGGGCTGCTGCCCTGGCAGCGGCGGCCAGGATTTCAGAGTGAGATCACCAGCGGGAGCTCTGCAGACACACAAGTACACAGGTTTTAATTTGCAGATTTTTAACGAAGCCTGAAACCTAAAGCAGATATGAGTTGAGATCATAAATTTCCATCTGGGTTGTTATTATTATTATTATTTATAATTTATTGAGTTTTAGAAGTGTGTCTGAAACTGTACGGAAAAGAAAGGTGATTGGACCCCTGACCTAAAAAATGTACTGTGAGCACTACTAGAGCCAACTGGTTGTTCTGCTAGCTCCTGTGGCTGCCTAGTGAATTAGGGCTGAATTCACAATCGGTAGCAAATCTCAAAACCAGGTGACTGCCATACAGTTTGGATGAACAAAACATTCACCCTCATCCTCCCCAACACCCACCCCAAATATCCCGTTTCACTGCCCACTCAGATAATTGGATGGGAAGTGGTTTCCATTAGTCTCAAGCTGATTTTTTTTCCAGTTTAATAAAAGGTAGCATCAAAAACTCATTCTCGCCCGCAAATGCCACACGTAGCCAGCAGCGTGATCTGGGAAGGATACCGGGGCTTAGCTGTGCTCCCTACAAGGCAGCATTTCCAAATATTCCGTTAAGGTCAGATCAGATCAGCCCCTGTGTTCCCTGACAACAAAACTGGGGCAAGGAAGACTGAACTTGGCTATCGTTTTGCTTGTTGGTGGTTGTTTTGCCCATTTTCATAGGGGTTTATAACTTGGCCATAATCTTGTGAGCTCTGGGTTGCATGTGAAAGATTGAAGGCAGAAAGCACATTTGCTAAACAGAAGTTCACCCAAAAAAATTTCTTTTAATATTAAAGCCACTGATAAAAAAGTGAAATGCTAGACATAATAGAAGCCATATGAGCTGAGGGAAAGAACAGGGTACTTGAAGGTACCCTGATGTTCTACGCTCCAGCGTTTTCCGCTCAGCTCTGCCACTGGCCTACTTTATTCATCAGTTTCCCTCAGCTGTAGAACAGAGAAAGTGGTACTCATGCTATGAAACTGTTCTGTATTTAATAGGTAACTCTTTTTAAAATGCTTTAAACATGTAAGCCATATACATACACCACTGAGGCGGTTTCAGTTTTAAATAGACAATAAGTGACATTAGTTTAATGTGTGACAATTTATATTGGCATTTTAGAAAAACCAAACCGCTGAAGGCATCAAGAGTTGGAAAATAACTAAAAGCTTGTAGCATGAACCAGTGTTAGTAGGAATAAGCATCTGGCCTCTGCTACGTTGTTAAAATACTTTTTTTTTTTTTTTTTTTGAGACCAAATAGTCTTATCAAGCACAAGGCAACATAGTTGTGTGGCTAAAATGCACACAGATCCTTCAGCTTGCTCGGACAAATGACTGTCGATCCCCTGTTTGCAGCTACTGTTTCTGAAAGACCTTTGAAGGAGCTGCTCAAGTGCTAAAACATTTTCCATTCACATCAAGAGGGCAACAGAAGAGGATCAGCTCCAGACAAGATGCTTTTGAACCTTAGAACATGCCTTCAAAAACCACGGTGGCTATGATCATCCTTTCCCATGACTGGGTCCACAAGACTGCAACACTAGGATGTCCTCACACAGTGACCCTGTTCTTTCCATGCCACCTGCAACCCCGTTCTCTCCATGCTACCTGTAATCTCCTCCTGTTAACGTTCAAATCTCAGATCAGCCGTAACCTTGCTCTCAGTCTAACAAATAATGCCAAGTGATCCCAGGACTCTTCTGACACTTGGCCTTTATGATCTTTCGCTTTCTTTAGGCACTTTGGAGTTGATAACTTGTAGCTTTCTGTTACTTAAACACCCCGCAGGTGTTCAACTTCTTTATTTTTTAAAGTTAACCTCTTCTGCAGTGTGTTTTTGATCAGATTCCTTCAACAACTACACATTAGTGCTTTGTGTTTAGATAAATAATGCTTTTACTTCAAACAGAAAATTCAGTCGGATTCAAGCCCTGGTATACTTGAGATACAACTTGCCCTAAAATTAATTATCTACACATGTCCAGCTGGAATTTTACTTTTTTCACACGGTATGTTTAAGCATAATAGACACTATAACAATTATTTATACCACAGACTGGAATGGCTTGGGTAGAACAATGAGAATCTTTTAAAAAACATGTTTTTAAAGATAAAGCCAACTAGCTCTTCAGCTTGAAATTTAGGTTTTGCAATAAAAGACATTCTACAAAACATTATACCATTGGAAATGCTTTAAAGAAATAAATTGAATTTAGAAAGTTCATAGTTATTTTTGTGAAGGGAAATGTGGTGGGGAGTTTGGATTCGAGATCGCACGACATCATAAGTCTTGGAATACTTGGAATTCTTAAAGGCAGTGGAATTTCCAGAGGACTAAAAGAAAACTGATAGTGTGCCAGTTTTCTAAAAAGGATAAGTTGGACGGCCTGGCCAAATACAGCCTGGTCAGCCTCGCTTCCTAGATGAGAAAGTATAGTGATAATAGCAAGCACAGTGATTCAACCCATGCAACTCAATTAAAGAGCATTTATACTTAATCCAAATCAATACAGGTTTACAGAAAACTATCCTGGCTAAACTTCAGCAAAAGCTGTTCGTTGAGAAGCCAGAAAGACAAAAAATCAACGTGGTAGATATTACGGGGATTTAAAATTAACTAAATGACAGTTCTCTGCATTTAAATGGGGAGTCAGAAATATACTTGCCTACTGATAATCACAAAATGATTTTGAGACTACATTAATATATTTTATTGGTGATCGGGAAGAAACATAAAATCAATATTGACCAAGGCTAATTGTAAAAAACATTGTGGGAGCCGAAAGAGCTTGGTCACTGATAAAGAGTGATCTGCATCACGTGGTAAGGTGGCCAACAATATCAACTTCAGTATAGCCAAACGTAATGTCGTGGGCTTAGCCTACAGCCTTACTGCAGGGGCTTTCATCTGCTCAACAGCGACTCCAAATCCTTTTCAGGGATCGCAGTGGGTAAGCAGTTAGACAAGAACTCCCAAATGCAACAGCCCAACCAAATGCGGAATATCCGATATGGGAAGTGTGGTTACGTCATCTCTGGGTACGGTACCGGTGCAGCTGCTACCCCAGCACTCTTACAGATTGGGTATCGACAAATTCTGACTTGATCTCATTCAGTTTGGTTCAGGGTTAATAACTAAATATGTTCTGGGTAAAGGTGTCGAGGAGCTACACTGGTTTAACTTATTAAGCAGAGGATTCCATGCTAACTTCATAAGTACCTAAAAGAAGAAGAGAAATCTAAGAAGAGAAACATTTCAGTCTAGAGACAAGAATACTTTCAAGTCCAGTGGGTAAAAGGTACACAAATACAGACTAGGAGTTAAGGAGCAAATTTAAACACTCTGGTTACCAACTGTTGGAAGAAGCAAAGACAGACTGTGATGAATCAGAGGAAACTGTAAGATCAGGATTCTTCTAGTTCAACAGGGATTAATCCCTGTGATCCATAACTGTTCTACATGACCACAGTAGCCCACTTCTGACTATAATCTTTATGCTCTATAAATCACCGGACCATATCACCTTCCCAAAACTAACAAATGGCAGAAATGCACAATCTAGCCACATCAGGGAAGCAGGGTAAACAGAGCATAGGCATCAAGGTTGGCATGGTTATATCATATTTAATAATATATAGCCTGGTTTGTTCCTCACTGTGTCTACACGGCACTGTTCTGTGCCATTCAGACATCTCCTATAGGAGGATCAAAGCAAACCCAGTCAGATCAGTTTTTGTTGTTAACATTTGAGCAAAATATAATTCGGTATTACCTTCAAGAGAAAATAACATTACATGATTTAAATATTCAGATTTTAATAGCACAGAACGTTTTTATTACTAACACATGCAAAGAAAATATTGCAATGCAAAGTTTATGTGAATATCACATGCTTTTATAAACAGTGATAGAAGTTCATATTTGTATTCATTCTTGTCTGTAGAACAAATCTTCTATGACCTTTCTGGGATGCAGACTATTTTAGATTAATTTTTAAGAAGTTCATAGTTACCTAACAGCTTTGAGCTGGTATGAAGGCATGTGATGCAGAACATGGACTTTATAAATTTTTATGAAAGATCAAAAGAAAAGAGGAAAGCAGCCAGCATCAAACAGGCACACACATAATAACAAATAACAAGGATAAAACTTTTGTGACCAATACTAACCCAAGGGCTTGGATGTTGAACTCTTAGTCTGAGTGCCCAGAAAGGATGGAGTGAGGACCCTAACTTGGAATTTCCTGGCTGTCGTCAATGCTGTCACAACCGTAACATGTTTCAACATGTTTTCAGCTTTTAAATTTTTTCCCTCCTCTTTAATATAGTCTAAACTAGACATAAAATGGAAAAAATGTACTATTTCCACTGAGCACTGATGCCTTTGACATCTGCTTCCAAGTGTTATTCATCACCACACAGTGTAACAATCTGAGAGCAAGTACAATGTACCTTTTGGAAAAACTGAGTCTCTGCGATTGCTTCTCATAACGAAGCCTGTCCTTTCCCCTAGTCGTTACAGCTCTATGTACGTTCATAAAAGAAAAGTACAACAGCCCACCTACATGCCCCAGCAAGCAGTAGCATTTGCATTGTTTCTTTTTTAGGGTAAACACCCCACCTCGCAGATGGCAAAAGGGATGGCCCATACTCCCTTTTTTCATGCATAGTTTCCAATGCCTTTTTTTTTTTTTAATCTAGTCCCATCCCACAGTGGCATAATTTTACGCTCATGACAAATTTTAAGTACAGAGCAAGGAAAGCACCAAACAGAATTTCTGAAAGGACAAAGGTCCTGATGAGTTTCTCTGTCACGGAGTGGGCTAAACCAGATGGCCTTGGGAAACCCACTTTGTGTTTCTGCAACAGGCAGCACCAAGGTTGCAAATACTACAGAAGACAGAATGCAAATTCAACATCAACATGTTGGAAAGATGATCCAAAATCAATGCATGAGAGTCAACATAGGTAAGCGCGTAGGAGGGAATACATTCATGGGTATATCTGCAAAGGGCGCTGGTGTGCTAGCGATCGTAACGTTATCATGATTCAAAGGCATGATTGCAAACAATGCACCCTAGAGTGGGACTGGCTTTGGCAGTGTCATATGTGCGACATGGAAGGTCACTATTCTGCTCTATTTTTGCACTGGTGAATCTTCAGCTGGGAGAGAGTCCAGTTTCAGTCACTGTACTCAAAGACAGATAAATCACAAAGAGAAGAGAACTCAGAGGACAGCCAAAAGATGATCTGAGAAAAAAATAAACAAGGTGGATCTCTTTAGAAAAAAAGAAGAGAGGGCACAGGTGAAAAAAGTTTTGTAGTATCCAAAAGACTGTCCACTATCTGTACAATAAGAGACTACCAGTTTAACTTGCATTGAAAACAATTTAGATTGGGTGTTAGAAAATTCTTTCTGTTATACAGATAGTGAAACATTGAAACCAAATACCAAGTGAAAAACCTAAAATTTCCTTTACTAAAGGTTTTTATGACCTGGTTAGATGAGCCTGTCAGGTTTCAGAAATCTTCCTTTTGGTTCTAGACTATGAGTTTGGTTTCCATATCCGTGGAACAGGGTTACCAATACATCCTTCTACAGCACCAAACTCTTTACTTGGAAAGTACTGATGAAAATGCAAGAAGAAAAAATTCTGGGCCAAATCTCACCAGCAAGTTCCCATCCAAATCAATGGCCCAAGTTACAAAGACTTCAGAAAACTGCCATGCTATTGCTTTTACAATACACAAAATGTAAAGGGAAAAGAGAATGCCAGTTTCAATGAGAACAGGTGAACAATGATTGAGCAAAATCAAAATTGCAATGAAATTATTTTTTTGCTTTAAAAACTATACGCAGGCTATAAGAGAGGTATTAACGGGTCCCTTTTGGGGTCTACTTGTTAATGCGGTGCTCAAGTGGTACATGTCAAAGCTGGTTGGTTTTAGGGATGATTGATAGGATTCCTGAAAATATTATTTATAAATCCCACTGAGGTCCTCTGGACTAAGAGACAGATAGCGCTATGACCTATTCCTCCCCTGAGTTGGCAACTCACGGGGCTATTTAAATCAGAACAAAGCAGATGTTATATATACTATACTAGAATGCGTTAAACGTGTTTCATAACACATAAATAACTCCAAACCATACAAGGCAACGAAGTATTAAGCCCATTAAACAATATTTGGTATAATTTCTTATTAGATATTAAACATTAGGGAAGTAAGCAAGCTAGCAGCAAATTTTTTTTAGAGTGTTGTATTGCCCAAAACGCCAAACATGCTTATTTTCCACCTGATCTCAGAAAATCTTATCTGCTTCTCTCAGAGTTTTGACAATGACAACATCTGAACTGCTCTGTCCTAAAACTCAGATCTGGGTGTGGGTATATGATGGTGGGGAGCCACACGTGAATCATACCCACTTTTTCTTACTCCTAAGAGCCAAGGAGGCTTGCAAGTTGCAAATAAAACATTCTCCTTTGTCACCAGAATGTTTTTTTCTCTGAGGTCACATCTTTTTTAGTTCAGCTCATGGGTGGTTTTGTGTGTCATGCATGGAAGCCTCACCCCCAGGTTCCAGTGACTCAATTATTTTGTAAAAAGATTTTGTGGAGCACAGGTTTTAGGACCATGTGGTGGGTTGACCCTGGCTGCACACCAGGTGCCCACCAAGCCGCTCTATCACTCCCCTCCTCGGCTGGAGAGGGGAGAGAAAATCTAATGAAAGGCCCATGGATCGAGATAAGGACAGGGAGATCACTCACCAATTACCGTCATGGGCAAAACAGACTCAACTTGGGGAATTAATTTAATTTATTACCAATCAAATCAGAGTAGGGTAATGAGAAGTAAAACCAAATGTTAAAAACACCTTCCCCCACCCTTCTTCCTGGGTTCAGCTTCTCTCCTGATTTCTCTACCTCCTCCCCCTGAGCGGCACAGGGGGACAGGCTATGGGGGTTGCGGTCAGTTCATCACATGTTATCTCTGCCGCTCCTTCCTCCTCACACTCTTCCCCTGCTCCAGCGTGGGGTCCCTCCCACAGGAGACAGCCCTCCACGAACTTCTCCAGCGTGGGTCCTTCCCACAGGCTGCAGTTCTTCACGAACTGCTCCAGCATAGGTCCCTTCCACAGGGTGCAGTCCTTCAGGAATGGACTGCTTCAGCGTGGGTCCCCCACGGGGTCACAAGTGTGGCCAGCAAACCTGCTCCAGCGAGGGTTTCTCTCTCCATGGGGTCACAGGTCCTGCCAGGAGCCTGCTCCAGCACGGGCTCTCCATGGGGTCACGCCTCCTTCAGGTGCATCCGCCTGCTCCCACCATGTACCTCCACAGAGAGCCTGCCTCACCATGGTCTTCACCAGGGGCTGCAGGTGAATCTCTGCTCCAGCGCCTGGAGCACCTCCTCCCCCTCCTTCTTCCCTGACCTTGGTGTCTGCAGAGTTGTTCCTCTCACATATTCTCCCTCCTCTCTCCCAGCTGCTGTTGTGCAGCAGTTTTTTTCCCCCCTTCTTGAAGATGTTATCCCAGAGGGTCTACCACTGTCACTGATGGGCTCAGCCTTGGCCAGCGGCAGGTCCGTTTTGGAGCTGGCTGGCATTGGCTCTATCGGACACAGGGGAAGCTTCTAGCAGCTTCTCACAGAAGCCACCCTGTAACCTCCCTGCTACCAAAACCTTGCTACACAAACCCAATACAGACCACCATCATTTTCTCCAACAATCCTCTCTCCTCTGTGATTCTCTAATCCTCACCTCTCTTCCCTTTTCTATTTGTGTGTCCCTCCCTCTTTCTTCCTTACTCTCCAGCTTTTGTCATCTTACTGATTTCTTATTTGCTTTTCTTCTTCCCTTCTCTTTCTGGCTTTGCTTTTTTTTTTCTCCAGCTGTGCAAATCAGGAGGAGAATGGCTGTGTCACTGAGCAGAAAGAGGAGAGCATGAGACAGATAGATATTGTGTGTTCCAGTCCATAAGAACTGGGGAATGATGATAAAGACATTTAATGGAAATGGTCAATAACAAACAGATACAAGGGGTTATGACTCCTTGTACATTATGAAATATTATTCTAAATGAAAGAAAGTCATATACATGTGACTGGAATTCTTTATGATGTGTGATCTTGGTGCATGTGCATGCTTTTGCTGTAAATACAGCCAACTGCTCAAGGCTGGATGAGTTTTCACCCTTGCATTATTTGTATGGTGTGCTTTTATCACCTCTATCACGTTCAACGTGCAATGCCATCTCTCAATGCCATTTCAGCACCCTACTTGGTGGGATCCTAGAGCTACAAGTTCGCAAAAGGATATTGAAGAAGAGTAGAGAAGCAAATATAAACACGGCAACATCTTAAAGCTCCTCTTTGCTTTCCGTCTTGTAGCAACTGTCCCTCTGTATATTTATGTGGATAGCTTCAAATTATAGTTTCCTAACAATCACAGTTATTTGGAGACAGAGCTGAGTCCTTTAAGCTTCAAATTGCTGAAGGGGAGTAGCTGACTACGACAGGATTTCAGTGTCTATTCATTGTGGCTGAATGAAGTCCCTTCTCTGGGTTTTCTCATCTGTGAAACACAGCTAACAGTAGATAACGTCCTTTTAGGGCTTTTGGCCAGTACAGATCCTACACAAATTTTAAAGAACATTCACCAAATGACATAACCATGCAGGCATTCTCAACAGTCCTATTGGTACTACTGGTTACCAGCACCAATCAAGAAACTTGGTAATGTTGTTTATTAGAGATTTACCTATCACGAATAATCTTTGTGGAAATACGTCGACTGCAAAATACTATGGCAATCAAAGGATTTCTTTCACAAGTTTGCTGTTAATGTATCTGAAGAAATGAAAGAACATGCTTGCTGCAGTTTCACTTGCTATTGTCTTGTGATATCTTCTCACAGGTGAAAAAAAAAACCCCAACCAACATAAAACCCCCCAAACCAACCAAGCAACCAAACAAAAACAACCCCAACACACCAAAAAATTGGGCACAATGAAGCTGATCTAAAATGCTAGAAAAGTTTAAAGCTTTTTGACTAATTACTAACATTTTTAGTTGGGCAATGTTCAGCTGTGCCTTTACTATGCAGCCTATATGCAAATGATAACAGTATTTACTGCAGTAACTGATTCTCCACTTTATATTCATATATCACAAGCAGCATTTTGCGATGGAAATATATATGACAGATAAGAGAGTATCATTGCCAACCAGGGGATCAGGCCCAGCCAGCATGGGTTCATGAAAGGCAGGTCCTGCTTGACCAACCTGATCTCCTTCTACGACCAGGTGACCAGCTTAGTGGATGAGGGAAAGGCTGTGGATGTTGTCTACCTGGACTTCAGTAAAGCCTTTGACACTGTCTCCCACAGCATTCTCCTGGAGAAGCTGGAGGCTCATGGCTTGGATGGGTGTACTCTTCACTGGGTAAAAAACTGGCTGGATGGTCAAGCCCAGAGAGTTGTGGTGAACGGAGTTAAATCCAGTTGGTGGCCAGTCACAAGTGGGGTTCCCCAGGGCTCAGTACTGGAGCCAGTTCTGTTTAATATCTTCATCAATGGTCTGGACAAAGGGATCGAGTGCACCCTCAGTCAGTTTGCAGATGACACCAAGCTGGGTGGGAGTGTTGATCTGCTGGAGGGTAGGAAGGCTCTGCAGAGGGATCCGGACAGGCTGGATCGATGGGCCAAGGCCAATTGTATGAGGTTCAACAAGGCTCAGTGCCGGGTCCTGCACTTGGGCCACAGCAACCCCATGCAACGCTACAGGCTTGGGGAAGAGTGGCTGGAAAGTGCCCAGCGGAAAAGGACCTCGGGGTGTTGGTTGACAGCCACCTGAATATGAGCCAGCAGTATGCCCAGGTGGCCAAGAAACCCAATTGCATGCTGGCTTGTATCAGAAATAGTGTGGCCAGCAGGACTAGGGCAGTGATTGTCCCCTGTACTCGACACTGGTGAGGCCGCACCTCAAATACTGTGTTCAGTTTTGGGCCCCTCGCTACAAGAGAGACATTGAGCGTGTCCAGAGGAGGGCAACGAAGCTGGGGAAGGGTCTGGAGCACAAGGCTGATGGGGAGCGGCTGAGGGAACTGGGGTTGTTTAGTCTGGAGAAGCGGAGGCTGAGGGGAGACCTTCTTGCTCTCTACAACTACCTGAAAGGAGGGTGTAGCAAGGTGGGTGTTGTTCTCTTCTCCCAAGTAACAAGCCATAGGACAAGAGGAAATGGCCTCAAGTTGTGTCAGAGGAGGTTTAGATTGGATATTAGGAAAAAATTCTTTACTGAAAGGGTGGTCAAGCATTGGAACAGGCTGCCCAGAGAGGTGGTGGAGTCACCATCCCTGGAGGAGTTAAAAAAATGTGTAGATGTGGCACTTCAGAACATGGTTTAATAGGCATGGAGGTGTTGGGTTTACGGTTGGACTAGATGATCCTAGAGGTCTTTTCCAACCTTAATGATTCTATGATTCCTCATTCTAAATATAGAATTATGCATAACACTCTCTGAAGTGTGCTCTGTTCACATAGATAGGCATTGCCTGTCAAGTCTAATCACTTAATTATAATCTGACGTCTGTTTAACTTAACAATGGGACACTGTTCCACACAGTGACATCTGGGTTCAGTTCTTTTCAGGGTACCACTGCAATTCCAAGCTTCAGTCTAGTCTAATTGTCCTTCCACCATTTCATACATTAAAATTTAAAATGACTGTGTCCCTTACATATTAGGGAATTTTCTTGACAGGCTAATGTTAAAATGATTTTAAATTTCTCTTCTCCGTATGTTTGCTAAACATGTGGCTGGAAACCCAACCTTCATTACAAGTCCATCCTCTGCACTAAGAGTTCTGAAGTCACATACTGGCATGCATAACAGGTGAAGAACAAACATCAAGTGCATGCCTTGGACCTTTGATATTTAACCCTATATTTTACCCAAAGAAACTCAGGTTACACTTGGTCACAAATAAAATAAGTTGGTGAATGGAAGCCAGAAGATTAGTGTCCAGAATTTGAAACTTTAACGAATCAAAGGAATATTGAGAAAGCCACTAATGCACTTGCCTTATACAATGCAATTAAGCAGAACAGAACCTTATCCAAAACTATGTTATAAATCTAGTAGATAATACCCTTTTTCTTCCAACTATTTTTACTTATAAGCATATTTTATTCTGAAGGTAGACTTGAAAAAAAAGCACTTGATTTGACTTTTTTCTCCATCTGTTCAGTTTTAGATAAGGTCACGTTAGATATGTGAGTGGATCTGTTCTTAGCAACTCAGGTTTCTGTCTGTGGTGAGTAATTGTAATAATTCAGAGTTTTCATGTTTTGCCTAGATAAATTTGAAATAACTTGCAGCTGGAATTGGCTCCCATAGATATTGGTCCATCATGGCTCCATCAAGAAGTGCTTTGGCAAGAAGGAGGTGCGTATAGCTAACACTATTCTCCCTTTGAAATCTCCTCAGTGTTTCCATACAAACTGTCCTCTGTTTGATGCAAGCAATTAAGGATGATTCATATAAAAAAGCAAGATCTGACTCTGCACAATTATCTTCTCCCTTCAAGATAATACTGGCATGCATCTTACTTCTAAGCATCATTCTAAAGGGGTAAATGACAGGGAAATTAAACAAAGGGTACAGCAGTGATGTCTGTCATTGATTTTTACTCTCTGCAGGGAATTGTCATTCAATTCATTACATGAAGTCTCTGGCTTCATGCGTCTGACAGCAAAAACAGAGACGTGTGGGAGTAAATGTGGATCTCCTTTGTCATACATAGTACACTGAAAAGAATGAAGTTCCAGGTAAGGATCTTTTTTTTTTTTTTTTTTCCCCAATACAAAGTATCAGAAACAAGTGATGGCAATTACCACTGGTAATTTAGTAAATCTTAACTTGCTGATGTGTACAGCAGTAGGATGAATTTGGACAATTTCTGAGACTAGTCGTAAGTCTAAAAACAAAGTCTGTGAACAGCTAGCTGCTATGATTTCTCATTGGTCTTGTATAGGACACTCACATGCATTGTGCTGCCAAGATCTTAATATAGATCTTAGCCAAGGTCTACAGAAATCCAAAAAGTTATGCTCAATGTCACTCTTTTGAAAGAATCTGGGCTCTGAGACCTGGGGTGCAAATTAACCTCAGCATACTCTTTTACAAAGTGTTGACATGGAGACATTACTTAATTCTTGTACAGCAACGGTGACTTGTATGGATCATTTAGGACTGTCAAAACAGAGTGTTCTGTGACTAAGGACTTGCTCCATGTGAGCTCTGTTTGCAGTATCAAATTATTGGGGAAGAAACCACGAGCCTATTGCTTATACATTTGGGGAGCAGGTCAATTTAAAATTCTCTAACACGAAAATAATGTTCTTTTCAAGAAGAAAATATTTCATTGAAATATTACCAAAAAAAAAGAAAAATGAGGGTGTTGTAACAAAATCGTTTTAGTTGCTGTCTGTAGTTAAAACAGGGGTCAAACAAAAGAACAGCTAGCTATGCCAGTGCTCATTTTAGGGATTCATTTTCCTTTGCATTAAATTTGAAATTAAGCAGTTCATTTATCCATATTTGGTCTCCACCCAGGAATAACGACCCCCTATGCTGGTAAATCCCAGTATATTCCATTAGTTCTGATGCTATTGCAAAAGCTACTGACAAACAGAGTGACTAAATTCCAAACAAGATGTAGGGAAGGGACGGGTACTTAAGAGCAAATACTAGAGTCAACACTGAAAACTTTTATACTTGTTAAAGGGCAGAAAAAGGATAATTTAATTGTTTGCAATTTGTCTATGAGAGGAAAATAGCTGTAAAGAAATGGCTTAATGTAATCAAATGTGTCTTACAAAAGACGAGGCACTGCCGTCACTCTTCCTGTAGCTGGTCAGCGCTCAATGACAGGAACTGCAAAGCCCCGGTGGGAAGCCGTTCTCCCCTCCCATGGCGAACGCACAACTCTCCCGCTAACAGTTTCCGGGCAAACGCGTATGAGCAGAGGCTCATTTTGAAGTATAGATAGAATATTTTTGCTTGAAGAGCTTACCAGATTGTAATATAAGAAAGTAACTAAAAGTGGCGGCACACAGAACAGACTGGGGATTGGTATGTTTTCTTTACTGAATATCAGCAAAAATTTTGGATCTAAAAACTCCTCCTTTCTGCTAAACCCAAATAACTAACTTTGGCCCAGGGCACGCTTCAGGGAGCAGGGAAAAAAATTAAAATAAATAAATAAAAAAATCTCACCTTTCAGGTGAAAGGGAGAAAAGCTGCAGTCTCCCATACGCTGTTGTGGATGTAGCAGCCCTATTTGCTTTCTCTCACCTCCTCTGTGGGACCCAGCAATAATGATACCATGAACAAACCCATCAGCCCCATTATAACCTCCCTTAAGCTGGTCTTCATCATGCCAGTGCCTTATACTTTTTTAAAGCAACATCACAGAGTTGGAGTCTGGTACAAAATTAACATCTGGAACGAAACACAAACGACATGGCATAAAACATACAAACGAAATGTTTTCCCTCGGAAGACTAAAGTTCTAAGAAAAGTCATATCTAGCTCTTTGGTGGATCTCATGATCTTACGGACCTCAAATCTCTCGTGAGAGAAGGTCACTGCTCCTGTTGGAGTAACTTATCTCCCAGACCAATGACAAAATTGGGAACAGGACTAAAACTTCCTGACTCTCAATCCAGCAGTCCAACATATAGACAGTCTGCCTTGGATATAGTCTGTTCTGTCATGGACAGAGTGGAACAGCCATTATCAAATGCCACGGAGTAAAATAAAGATAGAGTCTAGGGAAAGGGAGTCAGGGCATAACGTAGCTGCAGTGGTTTGGTCCTTCTTCTGAATAGAAGGTAAAGAAGTCAAAAGCTTGCTTCTAGGAAGATAAGCAAAAAAAAAAAAAAAGGCTATATATTTCAGCCCAGATATTATGGTGCAGGTTGGGAGAGACAAGAACTTGGCATCATTCTTTGGAAGAAATATCAAATCACTGTCACCACTTCCTGATGAAAAAGTAGTTGCACTAATGTTTACACTGGCATTTTTCATTCCAGCACAGTTATTATTCAAGAAAAATTCCTTTATTTCAAAGTTTATAACTCAGCTGTAAACAAACTACAAATGTAAGTACAAAATGAAGAATCACATGCTATGTAATAATAAAATTAGTTTAATTTATTTTTAGTATGAGAAAAATACTTATTTTTTCCAATTTTTCCATGTGGCTTTCTTTCTCCCCACCTTTTCTTTTGGACTATTTTTGTTTCCTAAAGAAAAATTACTAAAGCATTTGCGATCCACTTTCACCTCCATAAACTTCACTGAGAACCACATCAAACCCAACAATGTTTTCCTTCAGAAAAGAGCAGCAACCTACTTAAGCTGCACGTTCTACTTGCTACTGAAAATATTCTATGCATTCTAGAAAAAAGGCAAATTATAAAAACATTACTTCCAACTTCCATATATTCATAGTAAACTTTCCTCCTGTGAGAGGTACATGGTGAAAAGAAGAGAAAAAGGCATTTTCAGTCCTGGTTCAAGTTAACTACCTCACTTTAGATATAGCTTATAAACCAGATCATAATATTAGACAGGTCCATTGTCTTTTTGATGTTAACAGAAGCTATGATCATTAATACTTTTTTTTCCATCAACTGTAAGATAACAGAGCTCAATAAGTTGAGATTTTAGCAAAAAAAGGCGGGGGAGGGATATAAATTTAGATTAACACTGAATGCCAGCATGTAAATAAGTAGATAATATTCAGAAGAGCTCAGGTCCAAAAAGCAGTGGCAAAGGGAGACCTAATGTGAACACAGAAGACAGATATAGTAAGGCTACCAATGAAGCATAGTAAAAGTGATATAATGAAGATATCTGCTTTAATAGATGAATCTTTCTTTCAAGGAAATACTACTGGAGAAATACCTTTTAGAATGCTCCACGGTTAAACCATATATCAAATACTGCCTATGATCCCAAACCAACAGCATATTTTGTCAACAGCCTTTGGGATGTGTAATATTTGAACACAGTTTTCTCATAGAGGTTCTCTACCTAAAGAAGAGAGTAATTCTGGGAGCAAACAGCCTGCTAAGAAATACGAAGGAGTGGCTGTGCCAGTGAGTACTACATTCAGAGCACCGTATGAAATCGGTTTAATCATCTTGATAGCTTCTGCCCTTCATAGCCATGATGTCTATGACAAGGAAAAGCATCAGAAAAAGTTCTGGACTAAAAAGTTCTGGACTAAAAGAAAAAAAAAGCCATAGAAACACGGGTCTTTGGTAGGTTTGCTGACTTTGGTACTAGGGAGCCTGTTACACCTGCGCAAACGTCAGGGAGGAGAGGTCAGTGATTGAAGCATTTCTGCTGGGATTTATTGACTTTGGAGAGAACAATCTGCCAGATTGGCTGGTTGATGTGATGTTTTGGTTTTCCTCCCAGAAGATCCAGGCTGTTGATGATGCTTTGACAGTGGAGTTAACTGAACTCAAACACAGCTCCGCATTAAATCCTCCAAACAAGAAATTTCAGTGGCCTGAAATGCCACTTGGCACACATGCAAAGGTCAAAATTCCCCTCTAGCTACAGTCAAAGAGTGCGCAGACATTTGCTAGAAACAATTTTATTTTGCTTACCAATTCAGATGTTTTGTTGTTTTTGTTATCCTTAAGATATCTACTCCTATTGCATAGTTTAAATTACATAGATTAGTGACATGGGCCAATACTTCCTAATGGATACTGCACAGATCTAATCATAGTCTTCGTTTCCTGTCCTAAGACAAAGTGAACATCATTTTTCTCCTGTGGGAACTTCTGTGTTCTGGGCTATTAAGTTGCCTATAAAGCACAGCTGGATGAAAATGAAAACTTTCTTCATGTTGCCTTTTAATGGAAATTTGACCTTTCATTTCTGCATGAACTTAGTATATAGTCTACATAAAATGGAGCTAACAACCAGATGTGAAGCTCAAACAACTCTACACAATTTTTGATAGGTGTTTATCCCAACTGTGTGTTGCAATCTACAATGACAGAGATTGTCCTTATAAGTAATCTATTCCAGTGAATAACTATCAGCATTTTAGAAAGACTTAAAGATTTCTAAATCTGGAATTCTCTTACTTGTTATTTCTTGTTCTGTTTGTTTGCTTAGAGCAGTACATTCACTGCCTTCCTCTTATAAACACTTATGCCACTATTGTCCCCTCAGTCATCACTTCTCTAGACTAGACATCCCACAATACTTCCATAGTTCTTCATAGAACTTCCAGATTTCTAATCTGTATTCTTCTCAGGACTCTAGTTGGTCCCTATTTTTTGTGATAGATCTCTCTCAAATTTGGAGACAGTACTTTGACAAAGACCAATGTCAAATACAGCAGTAAAATATCTTGCATGCGTATTAGATGACTCTCCTGTTGATAAATCCCCAGTTTAACATGCTCCTTTCTTGCAATAGGCTGAGGATCATTTGATTTGCACAAATGAGTGTCTTACTACCATCCTTTCTGTCTTTGCTTCTTGCTTTGTTAGGGAACTGCAAGTTCTCCGTCAGTCACTGTCTTCCTTAAATTTGTTGCTCATGGAAGCTTAGCTATTCAAATAGTATTAATACAATTCTGAGTTTTTGATCTCTACTCTCCTAAGGCTTACTTTCTTATTCTCCTATCTATCATAAAATCTCTTCACAATAACCCTTTTTTTCTCTCCATCTTCAAATGCTCTGTCAGTTCTTCCTAACACGTCACAGACAAATCAAGAACTGCAAATCAACTTCTAAGATTCAAGTCCACGCAAGTACTAAACATTTTGCTTGTTGCTCACAAACGGCCATATTCATCCACTCCTTGTTTTAGTGGTTAACACATCAATGGGCTGCATCCCTTCCGTTCCCCTTCCTCCCCTTTTATCATCTTCAGCTAATGTACCTGCTTCTGATCTAGATCTCAGAGCGAGTTAGCTCATCCATGACACACCAACATCGATTTCAACACCTGCCAGATTCAGAGGTGGCATTAAGCCAGGCAGCTGCCTGGAAGTCCTTCTCTACCTCCAGCAGTCCAGAGGAGCTGCCCAGCTAGTCACCCATTCTCCAAACTGCACCTTCTTTTCACTCTCGAATATGGTATCAAAAAGAGCACTAGGACCGAACCTGACCGTTACACCTCATCCCCACAGTCCCAATCACACGTAGCAGGTCTCCAGAGACCAAATCAGGTGTCTATTTTTCATGCAGCTAATGGTAATTCTGCTAGGCTCTCACTCATGGCTCCAAAATGGTGCTCCATAAACCAGAAGTGCATCAAAAAAGACTTTAGGATATCTGTGAACTATGATGCCAAGGACTGAGTTTCTTTGCTTTTGAAAAGACCTGTGAAATTAAGAACAGGAGAACTACTGCCTAGTTTAGCCATCTAAACCATTTCCAAAGTTTTCTGAACAGTGTTGTTCTATCTTGGGGGGGGGGGGGGGGGGGGGGGCAGAAAAAGAAATAATTTCACTGTTCCTTTGCCTAGCTACATAGTGTGAGCGTTACTGTATTTCTGTCCCCTTCCCCTGGAGTGACACAGCAACATCCTGAGATGCAAAAAGGGAAAAACAAGCATGTCATTTCAGCTGTACCTATCCACTGCTGCTAGACACCAAAAAATCCTCTGTTGAGAGAGAGGAGAGAAGAGAAGTCGAGGTTCTGTTTGGCATGGCATTAGAGGGATAAACAAAAGGCAAAACATCCCAAGTGCAGCTGAACAGCTCTTTTAAACTCATGGTGTAGCCATTTAATCAGAAAACAGCTGGGATGGAAAATCTGATATTTCTTGGCAGTCTGCGTAACATTTTCTTCTCACTGGTGAAAAGTATGATCCCGAGGTTTTATAATTAGGCAATAATTAATCAGGCATACAAACACCTCAGCAAATGACACAAAGCTTCAACATCTCTGAACATTCCTTCACTTCTTTCTGCTTTATCCAAAATACACTGTGAAAAATCAAACTCCAGAGTTAAAGACCAAGAGGCTGCCAGGTGGACCGAGGAAGTTCGTAGCACCAGTCAACAATAACAGTGAAACGTAAGCATTTCTGCTCTACAGCTAATCCAGAAGGGGAAGATCCACACACATACTATGGCTTAGTGAGATTTTGCTATTTGAAGGAGGATATGACAAGGACACATACAAAGAGAGGAGCTCCAGTGACTTCAGTTTGAGTCCAGATTCAAATGGGACATCTTACTTCAAGCTTCAATTTAGTCTATGATGAAGGGAGAGCTACCTGCACAGTCAGGACCTGAACCTTTCCAGAGATCAAAAGGGCCCAGAAGTCGATTTTTAGTTATAGCTCTTGGAATGAGCTACAGTACGTTGCGTTGTGCTTGTGTCAAGAGATAAAGTTCAAAAGCTAAATGGCAGTAATGGCTTTTCTGTAGTTGTCTGTTCCATCCCATTTTCAGTACTTTCTCAGCACTCGAAGGACCACCACAAAGGTAATTGTTGACACTGCCCACACCCCATCAGCCTGCATAAAAGAAATATTTTCTTTTAAGATTGCACCAGTAAAATACATGCCTGTCAAATCAGCTCCAAAGTACAAAAGAGGATGAAGGGATAGACCGCAACTGTCATTGAAGATAATGACAAAAGATCAAAAAATGAAATTTCATCTTTTGTCTTAAAGGATAACCGTTGCTTGGGATGACAAAATATTCAAACTATTCAAGAACCCTTCTCCCTTTGCTGGCATAGTATCTCCATTCCACTCAGAGCTGTAGCAGGTGGAACTTTTTTGTAACATTGTCTTTTCTTACCTTCTTTTATAACAGTTTCATGTTACCTTTTACAAGAGAGAGACCCACAGACAGAGAAGGAGAGTGCACACGGGATTAAAACCTCCATGGCTGTGTTGTACAGGTAATTTCCATTACCTCTAACTTCCATTGATCCGCAGCAAAAACGACCAGGCACGATGAGAACGGGCAGGCTGACAGCCGGAGAGGTGGCCTAGGGTTAGGCTGCTTACAACTACAAAGTCAAGAAGGAGGCTTTGAAGATCTTTTTTAGCAATTGCTGTTTCTAACCATTAAATGGCTTTTGCCACCTCTCAGAAGTTTTGGTGATCTCTTCTGCTGACAGGCAGGTGCCCTTTGATTTGCTTATAATTTTGGTGCTTTCTTTTAGGGGGTGAGGACACATAGCCCGAAATAAACAACTTTCTTTCTTGAGTCCTTAGGAGACTTGAAATCACAGAAAGACGGAAAATGATTTGGATTTCAGCCTTTGCAAGGAAATTCTCTATTGCCATTTGCATCTCAAGAGAAGCACCTGGGAAACAGAATAACTGGTAACTATATTTTCTGGCTCCAACACTTAAGAGCCAGAAAGTCAGCTCTTAAATTAGTTGGCGTGCAGCAAAAATGGTTTAAGATTTCTCTACCTTGCTGGCAGTTTATCAGTGAAATGTTGACAATTACAGACCTTCGTCTTCAAGCTTTATGCCTGTAACTACCCATTCTTAATCATCAACTCTAATGCTGGTGTGCTCTCAGTCCTTCATTCACAGCAGTAAGAAAAGAGAACGCGGTCAGCACAGCGGTCCCCGCTACATGCTAGATACCAGTGCAAAGGTAGTAGGAGAGAGATCCCAGTGAAAGCTGTGACTACAAAAAACATTTAATGAAAAATCTTTTGGCTCATGTTCATGTGATTAGTACCATCCAGCAAAGTGCACTGGAAAACGTCTCTGGAGGCAGAAATACCTGAAATTACCAGAAATACCTGTAAAATACTGCACCTATAGAACAGGTACAGCACAGGGCACTGATAACCAGCTTCCCTTTTCAGCCTTTTGGACTATCTTGTTTCAAACCAGACACAGAAATATCAGCTGTTGGGATTGTCAGCTAAAACTAAGAAGTTTGAAAATAAAACTCTTCCTTCATCTACAGGTGTCACAGAGCAATTCAGCCAAACCAAAGGAGATTAGGCAAGATTTCTTGTAATGCCTTGATAATCACCCTCCCAACTCAAATAAAACTTAAACCACGCTATTTCCTCACTAGTACTGCCTTTAGCAAGAAAACGTGTGTAACATACAAAGCTTTCTACAGACTGCACTAGAAACAATTGCTATAGAATATTTAAAGAAAATGCCTTCATCTTTATCTAAGTCTGGTGGCATAAGAATAGCTTTGCTAAACCTCAGATTGTCTTTGTCAAAACAGGTACAAAAATTCTAGTTCCACGCAGTCAAAACCCAGCACGCTAGTTGCTTCACGTTGCTGAAATGTTACAAACTACAGAGGCATATAAAATGCCTTTGCATTTACCATGAGTGAGTGTGAACTGGCAATAACCATACTCCCAAACAAGTAGATGACTAATTTGACTGGTGTCAAAATCTTGTTTTATACCAAGCATTTCATTCCAACACTCACAAATGACTATGGTGCCACTGAAACAGAACCACTTCTGTGGCAGACAGTGGCAACTAAAAACACATCATACAACGTTTGAGGGAAATAAAATGTTGGCAAAGATAACGTTGTCAAAACTCCACTTCTCTGAAAATTGCTCTGGGAACTTTCAAGTGCATTTCAAGTACATGCAAGTATTTTCAATTTATGTAGTTTCAACTACATAAAGCAGAGACGAGACCTCAAGATTATATTTTAAATTTTCTTCTTCACTCCTCATCCTAACAAACCACTCTTTCCTTAGAATAAACTGAATAATACTCAATTTGTACTTCGTCTTCTCCAATTCACCATTAAGACCAGCTGCTATACAGAAAGCTGAGGAGGAACTAAAAGTATTTTCTAAACATTTGTTTAACTGCAGGCAGAATTTGACCCAGAGAGAGTTGGAAAGATCAAGGTTGTTCCTCCTTCACTGATGTGAATATATATGGCAGGAGTGCCGAAACTGTCGTGCGCAATCACCATTTTGGACCAAGCTCTGACGTAAGTCAACAGAAATTGCACACTCAAGTGCATGCATAAATGAAAACATAATCTTGCCATTTGAAAATTAATTGCAGTATATAGTTATTCTATAACCTGAATCTGGAAAGAGATTTAGAAGCAAATAGTAAATTGGCTGAAAGATGCATCTTTGAAAGAAAGGAGGAGGGAGCGTCAGGTTAACAAAAGAAAGTATTTTGACTTTTTCTTGTCAAACACACTTTTATGTTGAGCTTGACATAAAAAGGATTAGGCCACTTAAGAATATAGCAAAATTTATTGCAAGTTTATTGCAAAACAACTGGAGATGCCCAAGAATTCTTCAATTCTTCTATTCGATCAGTCCACCCACTGCACTCAGTGGAGTCAAATCTGGTTATCAAGGAGCACATCTGTGGCTAATACTTAGTGAATAATCCTCTTTTCAGCTAGAAGAAAACCTGCCGACACAGCCTTTTGGAGACTATGGAAAAGAGGAATGCATACTCACCAAGTAAAAATGTTAAGATCTTTCTAATGCGCATTCTGTTGGAACGAGTAATGTTGAATAATTATCTCTACTTGGTCACAAAAAAGCATAAACAAAACCCGAACAGACTCCAGGAAACAAGATCACTAGTTCTCCGTAGGCTATATGCATTGGTATTGCACTCGGGCTGCTGCTTTTAACAGCTGCTAACACTTTGCAGAAGGGCTGTGACTTCTCACTCTGAGCTATTGTCTTCATGCCCTGAACACATGGGCTCTGTGGTGATTAGGCCTGAGCAGGACAGCAGACTATGTTCAAAAATGTTTCTTCGGGGAAACTGGTGTCTGCTGGAGATATCAAATATAAACAACATTTAAAGCCATTACAATATCCCTCTTGGAACTTCAGTGTTATCCAGTTTCACCAAGTTGCCAAGAAATGCTATTAAAATTTGGCAGAAGCAGTGAAGAAGCACTATAGTGCCATGTCTTGTGTTCGTGACAGTTTGAGAGTGCAACGGCCTCCTTCTGATCTTGCTTACGATGACAGAAATCCAGCAACATCAGTGGAATTCCTCCCGGTTTGCACGCATCTAAACAAGTCAAAACAGGCTCAACTTCACACCAAAAGATATGCTTAAAGCTGTTTTGCCACTTTCTAGGGTGGGATCACCCCTTCTGAAGTTTTGGTGACTACCTTGAAGAACTGTTAGAAATGGAAAACTCAAGTCCCTAATGCAAAATGGGGTGCTAGCAGCAGTCTTATACCTTTTTTTTTCCCCCATAAAATAAAATATATTTAAAAATTTTGAATGGCACACGTGCAGGTTACAGCAGACACTCAGAGACCTGTCAATCATAAGAAGCATGTTCCCACACCCATTTGCAGGCTTTCTAATGACCAAGCTGTGGTCAAGGATTTTGACAAGAGCCCACATGTAAGCTAACGGCAACAATGAAGGTGACAGTTACGGAGTAAACAGAAATTTGTGTCTGAAAACCCGAAGAGAGAAAATTCTATCTAAATACATTTTCTAATCAGTTCAAGACTTAACTACAGATACACTAGACTAGGAATTAAATGCTGCTGGCTAAAAGATGTGTTTTCTATAGCTAAAGCCAAGAAGTTTTCAATATAAATCAAGGTATAGCTACTTATTTGCAGGAAATAACTCCTATGAAGCAAGACGTAAGAATTACAATGTAGCAAGTTGATACAATAAACCCAAAAAACTACAGGAACACAGATAATAGCAACAGATACACAGATTCAGCTCAAATCAGTGAAAAAGTAACCATAAAACACTCAGCATGTAATAAGAGATGCAATCAGAAGTGGTTAAAAAAAAAAAGAGATAAGATGATGAATTTGTAAGAGTTAAAAATCTTGGTATTAGAAGAACTGCAAAAACACACTTGAAAGTTGGTAATTTGGAAGGGAAAAAATATTCCTCATGATATATCATCTAATTGGTGGTTTGCTTGTATGATGGGAGCTTAGTTAAGAGATAACTGAATTCATGGCAACAATACATATGCATTTTACTGGATTTATATAATGTTATTATTAAACTAGACAGACTTCATTTAAAATGTAAAAGTTAAAATTCTACAAGTAATTGAATCTATTTCTCCTGCTGAATTTCTCTGCTTCTCCTCCCAGCAGTTAATTGTTTCTTGTGACTAGTCAAACAGGACATAACACGTCCTATAAATATATGTATTTACATGTAAATGCTGGCCAATTGCTGAGTCTTATAGAAATGAACTTAGGGTATCTTGAAAATTGTTTTATTCCTTAATAAGGAATGATATGAGAACAAATCCAGACAAAAGACTCATAGAAGGTGAAACAGCCGTTTCAGAGGTTGAATAACGGTATGACCTCAGAAACAAATCTATGATACATGCATCAGAAATTTCTCTAGAAATAACGATTTAAAACCTGGTAAATAAAACACCAGACTATTTCCTTTCTCACCACTTTTGCTGGTGGGATTATCAGTCCTCTAATACCCTCCGCCACCAATTCCCTTCTTTATGCTTCTATTTACTTCAGTAACTTAAGCAGAGAAACACTGAGGATTCCTGCACATTTTTATGAGCCAGTTGGGCACAGGCTCATATGCATCAGGAGAATTAACAGCGACATCTCCATTGGACAGAATAATTTGTAAAAGGTGTGTGAAGACTATGGTGCTCACGCTTACACCTGTGTACATTCATAACCAGAAAACAGGGATCTACAACAAAAGAATAGGAAGCTCACTGTAATTCTAAACTTTGTCTAAGTTGGTCATACCTATGAGAGATCTACAACAATAACTGAGAAGCAGTATAATCCATGAGCTGAAACACCAGTTCCAAGGCCTTTCAGTAAGCGTGTTTTTCTGGAATATCCCCTTAGAAATGTTTTCTTTAAGTTTGTTAAAACAAGTGAGGCCTGCCCACCCTCTTATGTCTTGTTTGATTGGTTTCTTTCCAAGTATGACATGATCCCAGTCCATATGGTTTAAATTAGGGTGAGGCACTTTGCAATGCTGTGACAAAAAGAGTAAGTCATAACAAAGCCAACCAACTGCATTAACATGTTTAGCAAGACCACAGTTATGATTGCTTAATTCTCCAGACCGGAGCCATGTGAAACACAGCCACGGATCAGATGCAGCAATGGCTAACGCAAGTTTTTCCTCCCCCATCTCAGCGCCATCCAGGATATTCCTTTGCCATCGTTGATGGTATCATTCGCCTCCCCGGTCATTTAAATGCCAATTTACTCTCAGATTTGGTAAACATCTTTGATGCTGCCTCTTAGTCAATGAAACACCAAATGGTCTGGCAAGACCCAAAGACGTTTAGGCACTTCTGTACTGTAATGACCCTCCACACTACCTCAGCTTTCATGTCTCAAGGTCTGAAATCACTAAGTAAGTTACAGATACCTTTTACAGATGACTCCAAGTTCACATAAACTGAAATTAAGAAGTGTTACAACTTTGGCAGCCAGGCCCTGTAGAGCAGCACAGAAATTAGTACATCCAATGAATTGAACATTGTCTCAAGACATTAGCGATAGCAACTGCAGAATAATTTGAAAACTTGGTTACAACAGAATAAAAGAAACTCTCTCCCCCTCAAGTATCCAAAGAACCCACCTCCCCAAATGCAACAGCCATGGGCTGAATTCTCACGTAAGCCTATGACAAACTTGAATTGCGAGGGAACGGGAACGTTCTCCAAAAGCGTAACTTCTCTGAGCATGGCTTCACAGAAAAGCAGAAATTTCTCAGCAATATCTACATGGTCATCATATCAATAAGTATCTGAGATGGACAGTAAATGGTGCTCAGATTGATTTGGGAGTCTTTATCGTAACTGGACATAGGCTACCAGCTCTCAGCAAGTTAGCGGGTGTTGGGCTCTGCCTGTGTACAATCTGTCGACTACCAACTTCCCAGGCAGCAAGGTACCTAATAAAATGAGGCCAGACTAAACAGGAGCTATAGGCTGATCAGTGGATTTGACTTCTTGTTTACTCCATTATAATACAAACCTAGCAGTTGTTATTTACTATTCAGCCTACCACATTAAGGTAGCTGGTCTCTGTTGGCTATTCTTCCAAACCTGGCTCCTGTCCTGCTTGCTTTCTGCTCTACGTGCCAGATCAAACTTATACCATTTTCCCTCCGTGCGTTGCTCTGTCTGCTGTACGGATTTCCTGGTTTCCTAATCTCTGGGCGACCACTCACAATGCTCCTGGGAAACTGCGGTTTGGTGCAAACATCAATATCTTTGGTTCCTAGTGGTTGCTCTCCTTCCTTAGGGTATGTGCCTCCCGGTCTTTCACCAGCTGTCCTATCTTTCATTGTTTGCCCTTACAGAACATCATCCAGCATTTCCGTGAAACTCTACTGCAACAGCAGTGGCATTTATAGTGGTTTGAATGAGCACAACAGAGTAACTGAAAACACCATCACTAGACAGCTCAGCAACTTGTCAATAGGTTTAACCACATCACAGACCCAGAGTCTGTTTTTACGCTGCCAGCAAAACTACGTGTGACTTTTCTAAGAGGCCAGATACAAGGACTGGAATGGATCTTTACAGCTTGGCATTGCTGCTGCCCTCTGAGGAAGAACAGTATGATGAGGTGGGAGAACAGCACCACAGCCTCTTTTGGTCTAATGGATAAAAAATGTAGGCAAACTATTTTTAGATGAAAGCATTCTGCTTGAATTAAACTCAGAACCAACTTGAAAAAGCAAGAATAGATGCAAAAATACTTTTAGTAGAAAAATCTGTTTAAAATTCTCTAAAAAGAGTTTGGAAGATACACTTCCTTGCAGAGTTACACAAGTTTAAAAATGAACCGACAATCGCCACTCTCTAACCTCCAAACACTCTTTGAGGCTGTCTGCGCTCCCACGGGCGTTTGGAGAATGCTTTGAATGAGCACAGCGATGGCATGAAGCAGCATCCCTGCAAACGAGGACAGCAACCACACGTTGGCAAACTGGAGTGAATCAGTGCAAAGAAGGGACAGTCACAGCAAGAGGCTTTTCAAGAATGGTCGTTTAAAAAAGCCCATCCTCCTTTTACCTCCTTTTAATTATCCTTTGTCAGCTACAATCCTTTCCTTCTATACATATTCCTAGGCTTTATTCAGGATAAAGGTCTTAAAACCTGAAGCTGGGCAGCAGAGCAGAGAGGGGAGGGCTGAAAGGAAGCCAGCCCGTGATTTCTCCCAAAGGTTCTAGTCCAAACCAATTGGTTGTGCCAGAGATCACCCCTCCTGCCACGTTACCTCTGTTCTGATGCCTGAACTGAATTTCAGATTGACATAACTTAGAGATAAAACTTTTATTTAAAGGAAAAAAAAAAAAGATGCCTACATCACACTCTGCAGAGACAAAGGCTGATAAACTGCACAATGTGAGTTTAAAGTACTTAATAATTGTTAGGGCTATACTACTTATCCAGAGATACTTTGTTTAAATAATGCTATTTTTTTTAACTCATAAAATGTAACAGTGCTACTATTTCATCCTATGCAAGATTCTTCTCACGAAAAATATGCTTGCAGACGTGTTTTCAGAAGAAAGAGCAGCAGTCTGAATATACCAGGTTCATCTCCAGGTTATTCAAAGATACACTTAACACGAGTACTAACACCAGGTCATGGACTACCAGATCACCCAATAGCACAGTTTGATCCAGATCAGGTATGGGCACGTGATCACATTTTTCTGAAATTAGCCAGACCCCCAAAGTGGAGTTTATGCCAGCTTTAGGTGGCTTCCTGCCAGCAGCAGGGCAAGAGACAGTATCAGACCTAGCATAAAAGCACACCAGTACCGTAGAGAAAACCTGAAGCAGAATAAAGTCAATCAGGACGAATTTAATTTACTTAAGATATTCTGAACACATCCCAGTGAATTTATACTAGGAGACGACTTTCTTCTTATCAGGTACTAGGAATCTCAAACACAGACTTACTGTATTTTTAAGCTATGGCACAAATGCAAAGTGGAAGGGCCAAACTGATAAACATCTATTTCGGTGTTTGGCACTAGCTGGAAACAAAATACGCAGCAGGAATGGAAATGCAGCTTAGCAGAGAAAGCGATTAACAGAAAGCTGTAACAAAGCAGAGCTTCCCATCACAAAGCAGAGCTTCCCATCACAAAGCACTGCTCCTCATAGCCCCATGATTCCTGGAAAGAGGACAATCTATTAAGCCAGAGGAATTATACGCTATATAATGAGGCCAGTTATGCTTATTTTACACACTACTGAGTGTGTAAAATTTAGTCTGAGTTAAGAAGTGTTAGCAGCAGCATAGGTTGTCTGACAAATAAAGCTGATGCAGAAAACTCCCACTTAGGATAGGCTGCTGCAGTTAAGTCAGGGGCTGTTTTCCTTCCCTCAGCCTGGGCCTTTCACTCACAACCTCATTTGCAAGGGAACAGGAGCTGCTTACACTGAGGCAACGAACATTCATTGGGAAAGTGAGAAGTAGTACCCTTTTGTTCTTATGTTCTTCCCTAGGCACTGCCTTTTGGCCCCCGGACATAGTGTCCGACATACCGAGGTCACTCTTGCGTTCTAATGAACTATAGATATACTACATACATCGCCCCAGGATAAAAGCGACGGCACCTCTACAAGGCAGGAGTCTGGTTCATCTGTCATGCAGAAAGGAATACCTTTCAATTGCTTTAGTGTCACTTAGCCACCCTGTGGAGCGCTGGCTTCTGACACGCGGGTGCTCTCATTTAAATGGATGGCTGGTGTGTCACGATCAGGGGTTCCGTTTACAGAAAGCAGCCTCATGCAGCGAGATGGACAGAAGTAGGTTATAGGCAGGAATAACATAAAGCTCTCGACTCTGGCTGGAAAGCTCATGAAAATAGCCTGCATTTTCTTCTAGTGAGTTTTGAATTAAAGTTTTGCTTTCTTTTTTCTTTCCTTAAATCTGTTTTCAATAACTATGGAGCTAAAAAATATGAAGATAATTATAGCTGTCTGTGCAAAACAGAAATGTCAGACCTCACATTTCCCAACTGACCTTTCATCAGATGAAAATTCCCACAGCAACCTTCTCCAACCACAGAGTTGGGAATTATGAAAATTTGCAAAACAGCACTCTGTCCAATAACCTTGTTCACCTTGCAGATGCACAGGTGGGTGTTAGTATGATTTACATAGGAGGAATAGCATTAAGGTAGTAAAAAAAAAGCAATCAAACTTTAAAAGCTGTTCTATTAGAAAGCCGACTCTGAACAATCAGAGAATAGCCTTGCGGAGGTACTGGCTCTGAAGTCTGGTACGCTGGTCTTCTGGCTGCAGGAAAACGAATGACAGAAGCTGCCGAGAAAGTCTCAAACAATGAAAATGGTAGATTTTTACAACACAGCTTGCCTGGCTCCTTCCATTCATTCTGAAGTGCTGCACTGAAAGTCACCTGCGAGGAGAACATCCCCAAGAAGGAACAAGGGAAAAGGTTCCAGCAACTAACATTGTGATAGGAGAGTTGGCTTGGGTCAATAAAAAAATGAGAGAAAGCCACACAAAATCTCAGTCTAGCTGGAAGCAGCCTAGTACTGGATATCATAAAAAGAAATTATTTTTTTTCCCCAAAGTACTCTGTTGGCTAGATGTGCAAATATCACAGAGTTCATGTGCAGAGGGAACAGCGCACAGAGGAATGTATGTATATATTTTCAATTGCCTTGGGAAGAGATTTGGTAACTCCAAAGTTCTTACTTCACACCCGACTACAACTCATACTGCAGCCACAGGTCTGTCATCCCATATAGTTTTCCCAGGTGTATACAGGTTTGTCCCCATAAACCGCTCCGGGCAGGAATCAGACACAGCTACAGTCTTTTCTCCCTAGAGCACATTCAACCACCCACAACAGTTTAGGTAGCTGTCAAGTGCGTCAAGCTGCCCGTCAACGCTCACTCACGCATCAGGCAGCAAACCCAACGGGCTGACTGCAGAGCTGACCGCTCACAACGGTGTCCTGACGGATGCTGTAAATATCTGATCATCACTCACAAGGGCATGCGCCGAGGAAGCTGAGCACTCTGCGCCGTCCTCAGCTTTCGTATTGCTCGTATCACGCTACAGCCCTGACGAGGAAGACCGGGGAGCAGTTTATGGGAAACTCAGAACTAGTTTCAGTCCTACAGTCATTACAATATCTGTTATTCATTGATTCTTTACGAGAGGACTGTGGCAATTACTAAGTCTTTTTCTTGTTGTAACAGATTCTCAGCTGTTATAAATTGACATAACTTCACTGATTTAAAGGCAGCTATAATGATTTACAGCTGAGCATTGGGCCCACTTTATAAGGACAATGCTTCCTGACTTCCCCTAAGAATGAGTCTTCAGATACAGAATTCTTTTTCCTATTTACTGTGTAAGAAATTAAGATCTGTTAGGCACCGTGTAACTACAGCAGTGCGGTCCGAAGGACTACAGACTTCCCCCACATCCTACTTCATACTGAACTGATTTGTCCTACAGTCACCGTTGAGCTGTAACACAGCCAGGCACTCACAGGCTCTCTCACAGACAGATCTCCTTAAAATTCCAGTAACAAATGCAGGTGGGTTTGACCTTTTCACAGATGGTTACATGTTTTTCATGCTCTTAAATTTTTAATTAAAAATAGTATGCAGAAACTGGATGTGTATTGTTCCGCCTGTCAAATGCAGATGCTGCTCTCAAGAGAATCACCATCTCTCTTACGGAAGTGTTTGGCTTTCATTTCTTCATTGGTAATGACAGAAAGGTTTTTCATGAATTTGCCTTAACTAGCTAAAAGACAAGATTTAGTCCAACACAATGAGCCAGAGCTAAAGAGAAGTGGATCAGGTTAGATAAAGTAAGAATAAATAAAATAAGAATGTTAATTCTTCTCACTCTAATGGCAAGAATACGGTTGAAGACAAATGGGTTTTTTTCTTCATTTTAGATTTTGCACAAGCTTATCCAGTCATCATGTTTCTAAGGGGAGCAAATCACATTTTAATTATTAGTTCTTACTCTTTATTAGTAATTCATAGCATCTAAAAAAGTATTTTCATACAACAGAGCAGGAAGAGAAAGTAAGGTGCACATTGGGTTTGAAAGAAGAAATATTAAAATATTAATTCACCATTATCGGTTTTGCCTGCCACACTCACAAACATCCCAACACCACTTTGTAACGCTTCCCAGCCCATTTTCAGGTAAGTCACAAGCCTAGGAAGATTCTGAAACCAGAATGTAAAATCCAGACTTCAGGTGAAATAACTATAGCTGCCCAAGACTGCACTGTATATCCATGTCTTTCTAACTGATTTTGATTAATCGCATTCCTAAAGGTAATCCACTGAAATCAAATGGAGCATTTGCCCAGACAAAGTTCTGCCAAAATGTTCTGGCTGACAGCTGAGGTTAAGGAAAAACAGGCTGGTTAATTTTTGGCAAGACTCTGACAAAATTTTTAAGTTCCTAGCATTTTCTGACAATTGTGGTGAAAACTTCTACCATTTTTCAGCAAACATATTTTGATAAAAGTGTCATGTAGCTCATATGAGTATCCCTTGGGGAAAGTACCCACGGTGGGAGTCAGCTGATGCCCTCCTTGATGTTTAGCGTTACCCATCTTCATGCCTATGAATGTGCGATGGCTGGTTCTAAACCTAGAACACCACTTTTTCCTGTGTTACATTTTTATCCAG